>NC_051216.1:4294773-4314773 GCF_015220715.1 Pygocentrus nattereri | reverse complement strand
GGCCTGGCTCACAGTCTCCACTCTAATTCATCCTAAAGGTGTTCTATGGGGTTGAGGTCAGGACTCTGTGCAGGCCAGTCAAGTTCTTCCACACCAAACTGGCTCATCCACGTCTTTATGGACCTGCTTTGTGCACTGGTGTGCAGTCATGTTGGAACAGGAAGGGGCCGTCCCCAAACTGTTCCCACAAAGTTGGGAGCATGAAATTGTCCAGAATCTCTTGGTGCTGAAGCTTTAAGAGCTCCGTTCACTGGAACTAAGGGGCCGAGCCCAACTTCTGAAAAACACCCCCACACCATGATCCCCTCTCCACCAAACTTTACACTCGGCACAATGCAGTCAGACAAGTACCGTCTCCTGGCAACCACCAAACCCAGACTCATCCATTGGACTGCCAGATGGAGAAGCGTGATTGGTCACTCCAGAGAACACGTCTCCACTGCTCTAGAGTCCAGTGGCGGCGCTTTACACCACTGCATTCCACACTTTGCATTGCGCTTGGTGATGTAAGGCTTGGATGCAGCTGCTCGGCCATGGAAACCCATTCCATGAAGCTCTCTACGCTGTTCTTGAGCTGATCTGAAGGCCACATGAAGTTTGGAGGTCTGTAGTGATTGACTCTGCAGAAAGTCGGTGACCTCTGTGCACTATGCCCCTCAGCATCCGCTGACCGCTCTGTCATTTTACGTGGCCGACCACTTCGTGGCTGAGCTGCTGTCGTTCCCAATCGCTTCCACTTTGTTATAATCCCACTGACTGTGGACTGTGGAATATTTAGTAGTGAGGAAATTTCACGACTGGACTTGCTGCACAGGTGGCGTCCGATCACGGCACCACGCTGGAATTCACTGAGCTCCTGAGAGCGACCCATTCTTTCACTAATGTCTGTAGAAGCAGTCTGCAGGCCTAGGGGCTCGGCTTTATACACCTGTGGCCATGGAATCGACTGGAACACCTGAATTCAATGATTTAGATGGGTGAGTGAACACTTTTGCTCAAGGGCACCTCAGTCGTGTACTGTTGGCTCAGCGCAACGAACCAGCACCTTCTGGTCATGAGGCTGGTTCCCTAACCTGTTCCTTCCCACAACTGCCTCACTAAGATGGGGTTTGTTGAAAGCAATAAGTAGGCGTGTTTAGTAGTTATCAGATGGACCACTAGAAATGGTCCAAAATGGCTTGTTACATTGACCTACATTAAACATCTTTTCCGTTTCCTGTAAAACTGCTTTTATTTTAGATATGAGGTTTGAGTGTGATGACCGGTTTCAATTGAATTTATATGACTGATTCTCAGGGACGAGCCATGGTCTTGGCAGGCTTTAGGGCACAAGAGTCTTTGGAGCCCACTACTCCACCCGGCACTCTAAAGATAGCATGACAAATGGAAAAAAATAAAAATGTCCTGAAAAGTGAGATTAGACATTTATATTCATCTTCACGGTCACTTTGATCAACACTGGAAATGTGTTTACTCTTTTATCCTCGTTCATATCCTGTTACAGTCACATAAAATGTGAGGCCTGAAGTTTTTAAAATAAGATTTAAACATTTTTGTTGTTTTGAATCCAGATTTCTTCAGTTCTCCTTTCGAGCCACAATGAGTTGTAATACGAAAGCAAAGCAGTCTTATTATATGGAAGGCTAAACGGCAGGAGAGCAGCAATATTCCATGTCAGAAATAATCTAAAACTTAGGCAGCTTTATGAAAGAGAATATTTCTTCATTTATTTTTCATTTTCTCATTTGTACAGATTCAATAATGCTTTCTTCATCTGTTTTCACCTGCAGTAGATGTGTCTCCAAACGCCAGCACATTGGATTAGAAATGCAAGTAGAGGGAAAAAGTTGAACCTTTAAGTTGGCTTGATCACTGCTATGGAATCTGACATGGTTGCTAAGGTGTTGCTATAAATCCTAGGTTGTTAATAAGGTCATGCTGTGGAATCTCAGGTGGTTACTAAGATGTTGCTGTGGAATCTCAGGTGGTTACTAAGATGTTGCTGTGGAATTCCAGGTGGTTGCTAAGGAGTTGTCATGAAATCACAGGTCGTTGCCAAGGTGTTGCTATGAAATCCTAGGTGGCTGCTAAGGAGTTACAATGAAATTACAGGTGGCTACTAAATAGTTGCTATGGAATCCCAGGTGGTTAGTAAGATGTTGCTATGAAATCCCAGGTGGCTGCCAAGTTACCATGAAATTGCAAACGATTACTAAGGTGTTGCTATGGAATCCCAGGTGGTTGCAAAGGTGTTGCTATGGAATGCAGGGTGGTTGCTAAGGTGTTGCTGTGGGATCCCAGGTGGTTGCTAAGGTGTTGCTATGGAGTCCTAGGTGATTGCTGAGAAGTTACTATGAAACTACAGATGTCTACTAAGGTGTTGCTGTGGAATCCCAGGGGGTCGCCAAGGTGTTGATAGGCCATTGCAACATCATCCCAGGTGGTTGCTAAAGTTCTGCTAGGCTGTTGTCATGGTAACACTGCTAGCAGCTGTCTATAACGTTGCTAGCTAAATCAGCAAGTGCCTTTACATATGGCAGGTGGTGTTGGACATGGTGTTCGTGTTTGAACAAGGTGAATATCCACCATCACAATAGGAGTCCTGTGTAATTCTGCTGTTTAAATAAAATAACTTCATTTACTCGACGAATAAAAATGTTAAACATTGTGTTCATAACTGATTATTCATAATGATAAAAATAATCGAAAGTGAAGAGAAACTTTAAAAATAGATTTATATTTAGGCTCCAGCTTAAAACAAATTGGCATATAAATAATTCAATAACAAATGAGCTGAACGGTCTAACTGGCCACAAAGCCGATTGTGGAAGAAGGAAAAAGAGAAATGGGTGCTTGTACATTGTGGGTTGGAAAAAGAGTACAGTATTACAGTGTATTGTGCTTTAGACCTTAAGTTTGTTTAAGCCTTTCAATACTTGGTGTAAATTTAAATTTAGCAGATATTCAAACATTTATGATTCGAAAACCCAGTAAATAGGGCCTCATTTCAATGGCTAAATATGGAATGCCTTACTAGTATTATAACAACACACTGTTTGTATTGGTTTCATATTAGATACTGAAAAGTTTGCAGCGATAACTGAATAAAAACCTGCAGCTTGATGTTTCTTCCGATTGGCCACTGATGACTTCAGTATTTAATGATCCCACCTGGAACAGGTAACTGGTAATCGATTGACTGTGTTATCCAGCTCTTCCTGAGCTGAACGCCGAGTGGGAAAGGCATTAAAATGTGCAGTGGGGTCTCCTGGCCCGGCACTGAGAAACCCTGGAGCTGGAGCCGGAGAGGCTGTGCCACAGTTCAAAAGCGTCCTTTTATACATATTTGATAAGACACTGACTGCAGAGCCTCTTCCGCGCAGCACACTGAAGACTCTCCCCTCAAAGAGGAATTTCACACACTGGCTGTTGCATTTCACACCTACTTTTAATCTGCCTCGTCCTTTCTTTTCCCTCCTTTTATCCCCCTATTCTCTCGCTCCTTCTCTAAATTGTTAATTGTGTTATTTAATATATTATGGTTAATGTGCTCCTTTGTAAGACCGAAATTACATTGCTGAGAAATGGACAGTGGCCATCCATTGGACTGATGCAATAATATAACACACATACAGTACAGGCCATAATTAACTGGACTGTGGTAGTTTATATGGTTTTCCACATTCAACTAGAGATGACAGTGCTTGCTTTGAAATCCGAAGTGGTTGCAAAGGTGTTGCTGTATTATCCTCGCTGGCCACCAAGGTGTAGCTGGGCTGTTGCTGTGTTATCCCAGGTGGTTGCTAATGTGTCCTGCACACATCCTGCTTAGTTATACTATATGGCCGAAAGTATGTGGACACTTGACCATCACACCTGCAAAGCTCGCTGGACATCCCATTCTGAAACCATAGACATTGGTATGGAGTTGCCCCTCCTTTGCAGCTCTAGCAGCTTCCACTCTTCTGGGAAGCTTCCTACAAGATAGAAAGGACAGAAATATCACAAACGGACTTGTGGCAGCCAATGTCAGTATCTCGGTCAGACCCGAGAGCTTTGCTTCAGTAGCAGCAGCTAAATGGATCGGTCGTAATGATTTTGAAGCCTCCATAACTTGACCAACAGCCCATAAAGCTCAAAATGTGCTTTGATGACACTGATTTTTATATGGATTTCAGAAGCAAAACTTCAGTTGGTCAGTTAATGCCAACTATTAGACTTTCATATTTGTTAATGATCTTTTTGCATGTGAAATGTGAATTTACTCACCAATAGTCCCTGAAAAAAGCTTAATGTTAAGCACTGAGAATGTGATTTAGTTGAAAAGGAGAGCTTTAGTCAAAGACGATACCCACATTATTGGTAAACTTTTATTTTGAGTGGTCCAAGACCTAATTCTAACCTTACTCTGGCCCTAATTCTAGCTCTAATCCTTAACATCAATCCAAAACCTAATCCCAACCCTCACCCTGGCCCTAATCCTTAACGTCAAACCAAAACCTAGTCCCAACCCTCACCCTGGCCTTAATCCTTAATGTCAACCCAACACCTAATCCCAACCCTCACCCTAGTCCTAGTCCTTACCTTAACCACACCCTAATCCAGTGTATCTCCAGGTCCAGGACAGTGTCAGTGTGTCTATCAGCTGGTTGAGGATGTTGATGGTGTGCTTTGTTCATGTTCAGTTCCTCTCAGTTAAACATCTACAGATCTGAACTTGGATCCTCCAACTAAAATGAAACCACTTATTTCAGACGATTATCACAGTTAATTCAAAGTTTCTTGATAATCTACTGAAGGTATTCATTGCTGCATCATCACTAATATGCTGTTGATGTCACTGAGAGTCTGTGAAGTGTTTATTTCACATGAAAAGGCAACAGTCAAAATAAATCATCACCACATTTTCTACCTGAAAACACCTTTTCTTTCCACATCCATGCCTTTCATTCAGTTCTCATCTGAATTAGGCTGCGAGAAAAACAAAGTCTGGCTTCAAGAGCAAAGCTTCTATCACTCTCGTCTTTGCGAAGAGAAGAATGTGGAGATGTTTTGTATTCATTGCTATAAAACTAGCAGGTAGGAAGATCACAGAAAGGAGGGGAATGGTTGGCACAACGACGACTATATTTGCACCCACATAGTAACAGCTTTAATGAGATCCATACAGCAAAGAGACCCGACAAAATACAGCAAATATAGACGCCTGTTCAATTTCCATACGTAGAAACCCCACTGTTTTGAGGAGATACTGCAGGGTTGAGGTTCATCAGCACACAATCTCCAAAATAGCATCAGCGCAACTGATTATGCTCTCAAACGTCCCCACTGAGCTGCTGGAGGTGCTGTGAAGTTCTGGATGTACCTATTTGAGCATTTTGAACTTTGGAGCAGTTCATGAAGTTCACCGCTGAAGAGATCCACTAAAATAAATGTCCCAGGATGGGTTTGTTGCATGAGGCCACCAAAGAACCACTTTTAGTTCCACAAAGAACCTTTCAAATCTCTTTTTTTTAGAGAATCGTGTTCACAAATTAGTGATATGCGAGTGTGAAGAACCTCTGCATAATGCAAGCGTTCTCAAAAGATCTTGATCTAGAACTTTTGCCTTATGGGCAAGTTCTATAAACCTGTTCTTCGAAAATTCTTCTTTGAAAATCTGTGAAGAGTTCAAGGTACAAAAAACGGGCTCTTCTATAGCAACCTGGTAAAACATAGCTGACTAAAGAGGTTCGCTGTCTTCTCACATTAACACACCCGACACACCTGTTCAGGTACACTACCATTTCAAAATTTAGAATTATTTTATGTTCAATAAGAACTTTATAACATGTTTTCTAAAATATTTCAAAATTTTTGCCTTATTATATAAATATCTTGTAAAGTTTTCTCAATGTAGTCACTGCTTTTTATATATGAGGCATTCTGGAAATGGGTATTAGAATATTGTTCTGGACATTTATTTTATTAGAAATTTGTTCTGGACATTAATTTTAGTAGAACTTGATTCTGGACACTAATTTTATTGGAACTTGATTCTGGACACTAATTTTAGTAGAACTTGATTCTGGACACTAATTTTATTGGAACTTGATTCTGGACACTAATTTTAGTAGAACTTGATTCTGGACATTAATTTTATTGGAACTTCATTCTGGACACTAATTTTAGTAGAACTTGATTCTGGACATTAATTTTATTGGAACTTCATTCTGGACACCAATTTTAGTGAAACTTCATTCTGGACATTTAATTTTATTGGAACTTGATTCTGGACATTTAATTTTATTGGAACTTGATTCTGGACACTAATTTTTAGTAGAACTTGATTCTGGACACTAATTTTATTGGAACTTGATTCTGGTCACTAATTTTAGTGAAACTTGATTCTGGACATTAATTTTATTGGAACTTTCATTCTGAACTTTTTTTTTTAATGTCATTCTGGATGTTATTTTTATTAGAAATTCATTTTGGATATTAATTTTATTAGAACTTTATTTAGGAAATGTGTTTTTTTGGAACATCATTCTGGATGTTAGTTCTAGATAATTTCATTTGAACTTCATTCTGCATGTTAATGCTGTTAGAACTTCCTTCCAAATATTAATGTTATTAGAACTTTATTCTTGATGCTCTGCAGCTTTATCATCTTAGCATCTTGTACAGCTCTGTTCATGATTCTCCACATATCTAATGTGTGTTATTAACATCTTTCTCCTGCTGGTCTGAAATCTGTGACCGGACTGAATGAAGTTTATACGTTTATCTGACGCCTCCTTGGTTTCCTGTTGTTAAACTTGCTGACTCTGACCTGTTGAAGCTGCTCTTCCTGCAGCGTTTGCTTTTTTAGAGTGGGCCAGACTCTCAGACCCTGGAGGATCTTTCTCCTTCAGATTTTAACTCTCTGATCTTTTTCAAAGTTTTCTTCCACACAGATCAGATCTAACGCTTGATTATACGCTTTTCCGTCCCAGTAGCTGCTGAGATGTTGGAGCAGGTTGATGAATCTCTCACTGAATGTTAAGGAGGCTGGTAAAGCTGCCGGCTCTGAAATGCAGTGCTGAATGGCTGAGGAGTAAAAAGCATCAGAGATATTTATTATTATTATTATTATTATTATTATTATTATTATTATTATTATTATTATTACTATAAAGCACTGACTACTGCAGTCTTTAATAGTGGACTTTGCTATAAATCAGTATTTCAGGTTCTGTGTTGTTTAAATGGACAGAGCGCTTTAATTCTGGAGGTTTGAGAAGATGCTAAATGAATGAAGCGTGTCTTTCTGCACCTGTGAGGAGATTCAGCCTCACATGCTTCTAACCTTAACCCTCCTTTCTGTTGCCCGTCCTTTCTTCATTCCCTCCTTTCTTCTCTCCTTTCTGTTGTTCCTCCTTCCTTCCTTTCCCTCCTTTCTTCCCTTCTTTCTGTTGTTCCTCCTTCCGTCCCTCCTTCCTTCCTTTACTCTCTCCTTCCCACCCCCTCCTTCCTTCCCTCCTTCCTTCCTTTCTTTTTTGTTTCTTCAGTCCTTTCCTTCCTTCCCTCCTTTTCATTTCTTTTTCTTTCCCTTCCTTGGTTCCTACCCTATCCTTTCTTTCTTTCCGTTCCTTTTCTTTTCCTTCCCTCCTTCCTTTCCTGCCCTTCTTTCTTTCTTTTTCTCTCTTTCCCTTCCTTGTTTCCTTTGCTCCCTCCTTCCTTCCTTCCCTCCCACCCTCCCTCCTTCCATTCCTTCTTTCCTTTGCTCTCTACTTCCCACCTCCACCTTTCTTTCCTTCTTTTCCTTTCTTTTCTTCCTGTCACAGCCCACCGACAGGCCCAATGCTTTATTACACCTCTATAAACTAAGAAGAGCTCAGCCAGTTTGCGTTCAAGTCCCTGTAGTTACTAAATACTAAGCCTTAATGTAAGTAAGGCTGAGATGACAGGACTCTGGTTCATGGCGCTCTTTACAGCCTGTTTAATGTGCTAAGCATTTACTAATTGTCATAACAAATTGGGGCAACATTCATTTAAAAACAGTAGTAGCTTGCTGCACGGAGGCACACGGGAACTAGGGTCGGGAACACGACCTCACTGTGTCCTAACAACGCAGCCCAAAGAAGGACAGGTCCCCTTAGCCATGTTTCAGGGATCCTCAAGCTGTCTTTTGATATGAGATGATACTAATGATGTCTGCAGCCGAGAAATATGCCCTCCGAAGTTGGCAGCCTTGTAAATGAGACGCAGCCAGTTTGTGTTCAGCATCAGTTCTGTGTGTTATGCTGTGTTGTGAGCCAGGTGATGGACAACAGATCAAAAAAATACAAACCCTCACTTCCGTTCATCCAGACCTCTCCGTTCGTGACTTTAGGTCACACTTCAGCCCCCCCCCCCCCCCCCCCCAATGTTGCTTCATTAAGCAGAAATGAATATCCCTGTAGAAATGACCAGTCATTGAAAATTTCAGGCTGTTGGATTAGCAGCACTGCAGTGTCAGCGTCGCCTTTTGTTTTTAACCTTCAAATTAATTATATATTAAGCTAATCCCAGAAGATAAGAAGACTCAGATTTCAGAGTAATGAACTTCAGATGTTGTTCATAGGTTAACGCTGCTCATCATACCTGTTTTTCTTTGTGAATATAGTCCACAAATGCTGACACTTTACAATAACAGGCTGAAATTTAATGCAAAGTCATAATAATACTTATATAATAGTTAAATATGCATGAATACATGGCACTATGTAAATCAATATCTAATCATTCATCATTTGTGTGTGTGTGTGTGTGTGTGTGTGTGTGTGTGTGTGTGTGTGTACATATGTGGGGGGCGGAGTGGAGTCTGGTTCCTTTGACTTACATTAAAGGAAAAGTAGGTTACATATGCTTCTCATTACTCAATGCACAGTAATTATGAATGAATTTTCCAAGTTAAAATTCAAATTCAAGTAGTTATTTACTAAACTATTCCTTAATGATTAAGCACTATTTAATAATCATTCATTGGGTCCCTATTATAAGGTTGCAACTTCATATTTATTAACATATACCATGTTAAACTTAAATTTATATAACCATAAAGTACTTAATTATATTTCCTCAAATAAACAGTTAATAAAACAAATGGTCGTGCATATTAATGCACAACTACATAACTACACAAACTTGCAGGCAGTAATTAAATGAGTGTTTTTAGGGCCTTTATGTTATAGTGTTGCTCACAGACCTTGCTGCAACTCTTGGTGGTGTATTAAACACTTCAGTGTGTCATTTATGGAATAATCTTTGACTCTAATGCCCACAGATTGGACTGATGAAGCGAGAATCCGTTTGCGTTTAAACTGAGAAGCTGGTGACTTGTGTTCTTATCTAGAACAGGGCTGGTCAGCTGAATAACAGGCTGAAAGAGCCAACAGCCTAAATCATCATTAGTATCACAGGTTTGAATGAAAACACTTACAGTATGATTTACTGTAAAACTGCAGTATAAACGTCTAACAATGTCACTTGAATGACTTCAAATGTGTGTTTGTCAGAAGTACTGCTCCCTAAGTGCTGCGCTAGCTATGGAGGTCTTGAAAGTCTGGCTTCTACAGCCAAATGGTGCACTTTTTATCAAGTGTGAATGTGGCCCAAGTTACTATTTTTAATGATATTTTTTGGGATTTTTGCAGGATCCAGTATTTCAACTCCTATGTAGTGCACTATGTAGGGAGCAGGGAGACGTTTGAGATTCAGCCCCGGCGCGAGAAGAGAGGCATCACTGGATTGGCGCTATAAGATTTGCGGTGGTGATTTGGCGACCAAAAATACTTATGCAAAAACTTTTACTTTTAAACAGTGCTGTCTTATCATATGTCTATTATTATGACAAAGTTTAAAAATCCATGAAATGACCGCTGAGTACAGACGGGTGACCAAACTTTCTTTTCCTCATTCAGCAGTCCATGGTTGCTTGATAATGCTAAATATTATTTTATTAGCTTTTTTTAACTTCTCTTAAACCTTCTGTTTCCGTTGCCTTTTGTGTTGATCTCGTTTGCATTTTGTATGGCTCTATTGGGTGATGTGTGGGGGCTGAGGAGAGCAGTCCCTTAATCATGCAACGACCTCCAATGGTCAGTCTATTTCACATCTGGTTATCTGTAGCTCCCCAATCTAGCAATGCCATTTGTTGAAGGGATATCTCTGAGACATCCTGGCTCCTAGATGGGGGAGACTGTACATTCCTGGGTGGGCCTCACCTCTATTTTAATTACAAAGGTAGAGGCAGTTGCCCATCGAGGAGGGGGTGTTTCTGGATCATTTTAGACAGAGACAATTTTACATGGTTGATAAGTCCAAGCTTTTGGAAGTCTCCACTCTTGTTTCTTCAAGAAACCAACGCTTGACAGTAGAAGTCAACAATAATGGTACCAAACACTAAAGGAACTAAATTGGTTTACTAGTTTTAGAAATATGGCCCAAAAGATCATTTCAAAACCATCATAAAACAGTGTCTGACATCAGGCAAAGTACTGGTAACTTTCTGTGAGGGAGCTTTTAGAGGTGGACGCCTGGTTCCCATCACCACCACTGTGAACAGATCTGACTTGGTAAGCTTCTCTAGAACAGAGATTCACACCACGTAGTTAAAAATTTACATAAAACAGTTTACATTCGGTTTGCGTTCTTTCTGCTGGTCCAATCTTCTGGTTTGTGTCAAAAATAAAACATGACAAATCAAAACTCTCTCTATAATAACTTTGCATCAAAATCGAATCATAATAAAAGCTTACGTCTTCTATGGATTGAAATGTTAAATCCGTACATTCCACACAGTTTCTCCACATGTGCTTTTGTAGTGAAACGTGGGTCTAAAACGAACAGACAGGAGACGGAAGCTCGTTCCGTCCTGCGCTCGGCTCTGCCTGGAGCACAAAAACAATGTGATGCTCTACAGTCTCTCTGTACGTCAAGAACCCACTACAACAAGAAAAACAGCTTTATTTAGACGAGGCTCCAGCTCAGCTCCGTAAATACATGTCCTTCACCCTCTCCGCCAGGCGCTTCCAGCTTTTAGAGAGAAGGTGACTGCACTAAATCAAACGAGCCGTCCAGAAAACACAAGTATCGATCTTTCTCTCCAACAGAAAAGCATCTTTATTCCACACTGAGTAAAAGGAAAACACAAGAAATTGTTTGTTGTTATTAAAAGCCAAAGGAGAGTGATAATTAAAATTCTTTGTGGCGGTGCTGTGAAAAAGTATTTGCGCCCTTCCCAATGTACTTCTGGTTTTGCATATTTGTCACACTTGAATGGTTCAGTATTTAGTATTGGACAGAAATAACCCAAGATTATTAGACACTGATCAACTGTAACATTATGACCACCTCCTTGTTTCTACACTTACTATAATATGTGCACTTTAGTTCTACAGTTACAGACTGTAGTCCATCTGTTTCTCTGATACTGTTACTCTGTTCTTCAGTGGTCAGGACCCCCATGGACCCTCATAGAACAGATACTATTTGGGTGGTGGGTCATTCTCAGCACTGCAGTAACACTGACGTGGTGGTGGTGTGATAGTGTGTGTTGTGCTGGTCTGAGTGGATCAGACACAGCAGAGCTGCTGGAGTTTTTAAACACCTCAGTGTCGCTGCTGGACTGAGAACAGTCCACCAACCAAAAATATCCAGCCAGCAGCGTCCTGTGACCACTGATGAAGGACTAGAGGATGACCAACACAAACTGTGCAGCAGCAGATGAGCTGTCGTCTCTGACTTTACATCTACAAGGTGGACCAACAAGGTAAGCGCGTCTAATAGAGTGGACAGTGAGTGGACATGGTATTTTAAAAACTCCAGCAGCACTGCTGTCTGATCCACTCGTACCAGCACAACAGCATTTAATGCTGGAAAAAAATGCTGTTCAGCCCTACCTGGCCCTATGTGAAAAAGTACTTGTCTCCTTAGCCACTCAACCATTTAACCAAAGTCAGTTGACTCTGCTGAATCAAAACATCACTTAAATAGAACCTGCCTGGCAGTGTGAAGCATCTAGAAGGTCTCAAACAGCAGCACACAATGCCACGTTCTAAATAGATTGAAATACTGATGCTAAACAAAGACACTGAAATTTTCCAGCCTGGAAGGAGTTACAAAGCCAATGTTGCGGCTCTGGGACTCACGAGAACCACAGTGAGAGTCATCGTGCACATATGGAAAGATCTTGGAACAGTAGTGAACTTTCCCAGGAGTGGCCGGCCTAACAAATTTCACCAAGAGCGCTTCAACGACTCATCCAGGAGGTCACAAAAGAACCCAGACGAACGTCTAAAGGACTGCAGGCCTCACTTGCCTCAGTTAAGGTCACTGTAAATGTTTCCACAGTAAGAAAGACACTGGGCAAAAGTGGCATCCATGGAAGAGCTGCAAACCACCGAAAAGGGCACAAAGGCTTGTCACGTTTGTCAAAAAACATCTAGATGACCCCCAAGACTTTTGGGATAATATTCTATGGACTGATCAGTCAAAGGTGGACTTCTCTTTCCTTGTAATGAGTCTGGACCAGTTTTGGCCTGCTGGTCTTTGCAGAATTGTTTCACACTATTGCATGATGTTGCCTCAGGGCAACAAACTCATTTTCTTCACTTTACAACAACATTGTACATATTTGAAAACAATAATAGGGTTAGCAATAAAGAAGAGTTTAAGTCAATAAAAATCATGCACATGGTCATACTCATCTCTTAGTGGGCACATTTAAACTTCTTTAAAATTCATTATTATAATAATTATATATTATAACTAATAGCTCAATTGGAATAGAATATGTCCATGTATTCACTTCAATCAGAACGGTCTAGTCCGATTTAAGGCCATTCAGAATACAGTGTCTATCCGATTGATCGAGGTGGGTAATTCTGTATGTACTGATGAGACAGTGGTGAGGTGTGCAGTTGGAGTGACAAATGGTTCCAAGGTGAAGGTGGGGTTACATCAGGGATCAGCTTTGAGCCCCTTCTTGTTTGCAATGATGATGGAAAGGTTGACAGATGAGGTCAGGCAGGAGGCTCCATGGACCATGATGTTTGCAGATGACATTGTAATCTGTGGTGAGAGTAGAGAGCAGGTGGAAGAGAATCTGGAGAGGTGGAGGTTTGAACTGGAGAGGAGAGGAATGAAGGTCAGTAGAGACAAGACGGAATACATGTGTGTGAATGAGAGGGAGGCAGGTGGAAAGGTGAAGATGCAAGGAGTAGAGGTCGTAAAGGTGGATGACTTCAAATATCTTGGGTCAACCATCCAGAGCAATGGACAGTGTAGAAAAGAGGTGAAGAAGAGGGTGCAGGCAGGATGGTGTGGGTGGAGACGGGTGTCAGGGCTGATGTGTGACAGAAGGATAGCAGCAAGAGTGAAAGGGAAGGTCTACAAGACAGCAGTGCGTCCTGCTATGATGGACGGTTTGGAGACTGTGGCTCTGTCTAAAAGACAGGAGGCTGAGCTGGAGGTGGCGGAGATGAAGATGCTGAGATTTTCGTTGGGAGTGACCAGGCTGGACAAGATTAGAAATGAGCAGATCAGAGGGACAGTGAAGGTGGAGCAGTTTGGAGATAAAGCCAGAGAGGCCAGGTTGAGATGGTTTGGACATGTGTTGAGGAGGAATAGTGGAGATATTGGGCAAAGAATGTTGGAGATGGAGCTGCCGGGTAGAAGGAGAAGAGGTAGACCTCAGAGAAGGTTTATGGATGTAGTGAAGGTGGACATGGAGATGGTTGGTGTGAAAGTAGAGGAGGCAGTGGACAGGGCAAGATGGAGGCAGATGATCCGCTGTGGCGACCCCTAAAGGGAGCAGCCAAAAGAAGAAGAATTTGTAAAAGAGGAACTTTCTCCAGGACTCCATTTAAACTGACTCCCATCTACACCCAGCTTTAGAAACACATTCTAAGCCATTCAATCAAAATCTCTAAGATACTGAAAAGTCCACCAACTTTCGACTGCTGCTGAAAGTCCTTCAGCTAATAGCAGGTTTGACCCTTTTGGGCTATAAATGTACCTGTTCCCTTGCTTCCAGCAATCTCTGCACCAGCGGATACAAAGGAATCATAGGCATCGGCGAGAAAGCTGCTGTGGTTTGTGATTCTTTCTGAAAGCCAGGTGTTATTGTACTGATTGGCCGGGCCGCTGCCGGACTCTGGAGCCTAATTGGCCGTGCTTTGAACTGGCCACGGTAGACAGCGGCCCAATTTGGAGTAGGGCAGTGACTCTGGGCGAAACGGCACGGCACGACCCCGACATGCACATCATTATCCGCTCACACAGGTGTGTGACAGAAACCTACAATTTTCTGCCTGTTTCGTAAAGGAGAAGCAGAGTCTAAAGCCAAGCCTTTCTGACTCACTTGCTTTACTTTGTTAAAAAAACTTTTCCACTTTTTTAAAGTTGGGCAAGTTATTATATCATGTAGATCTTTTTATTATGTAGAAGTGGCCTTTGTTGCTGGTGAACAAAAGCAAAACATTCTGTGTGAATTATTTCTGACTCCTAACTGAAATGAGTGGAGAAATTACACAGTCCTGTCTTTGAACCCCCTGGGCATGCTTTTTTGTTTTGTTGTTTAAGTGAACACACCTCCTGCAGAGAACACACTTCTGCACATTTTAATGCACAATTATTGTTCATCTTCACCAGCTTAGTCCTGGTAGGGTCGCAGTAGCAGTTGGGAGAGCAGAGAATCCCAGACGACCCTGTCCCCTGCAACATCCCCCAGATCATTCCCGGGGACCTCAAGCTTTTCCCAGGCCAACTTGGAGATGTAATCCCTCCAACAGGTCCTAGGACGAGCCTGGGGTCATGTCCCCCAGTAGGCAGTGCCTGGTACACCGCCACCGAGAGGTGTCTAGGGCCACCTCAGCTGGCGGAGGAGTAGCAGCTCTACTCCGAGCTCCTCTTGGATGACCGAGCTCTTCACCCTGTCAGTAAATTGTAGCCCGCCACCCTGCAAAGAGCCGCACCCTGCACTTGCTTTCGCGATCGCGTTCTTTGTCATTACCCACAGCTCATGACCACTGGTGAGGGTCGGGATGTAGACCGACCAGTAAACAGAGAGCTTTGCCTTATGGCTCAGCTCCCTCTTCAACACTACAGTCCGGTACAGTGACCGAATTTTTTTTTTGTTTATTTACTGAGTTTAGCACACTTGAGGGGGAAAAAAAGAAAACATAAAATTTGACCTCTGCAAAAGTTATGGAACATTTACTATTCCATATTTTATTATTAATATTATTAATCTTTATCAGTAGTGTGATGATTTGAGATTATTTGAGGCCTAAACAGCGAGCCGGACCTTCTTTTTGAGCCAGTTTGTGTGACGTTAATACGTAAAGACGTGTGATGTGGTCTAAAAAAAACCTCCTGAACCGACGCCTCTGACTATTCTGCGTTACTTCATGTCCTGACTCAGTAAAGCTACTTCCTTTAATTTTAGTCCTACAAACACTTAAAATAAGTAAATAAATAAATAAATACATACATAAATAAAAAGATTTCTTTTCAAGGGTCCTTTAGTAAAGACCACTCATGGAACCATTTGCAAGCTTAAAGGGTTCTTTGCGTAGTGGTTCTTCAGATTGATAGAGGATGTGTTGTATATGGTTCTATATAGCACCAAAAAGGATTCTTCTGTTGTTAATATGTCAAGCTTGTAATGATGAAAGAACCCTTTGTGCTGCCTTATCGATAGTGTTCTATATAGAACCATTTACAACACATTCTCCTTTAAGAAGAACAATTTCACCATGCAAAGAACCCTTAAACTACTGTCTTTACTATAGAACCCTTGAAGAACCTTCTGTTTTATGTGTGCAATGCAGTTTTATGTGCTTATTTTTTAAATTTTGCACGTAAAATTGCACTCTTATTTGGAGGTGGGGGGGGGGGGGGGGGTTGTCACTCATTCTTTGTTTGTTTATATATTTTCTACATTAGAGGCCCATAAGATCCCAGGTACATCACTGACATTAACTTCACAGTATTCACATCTGTCAGTGATTTGGTTTTTTTTCAGTAGCCTCAGCAGAAGAACGAATTTTCATAAACACCTCAAACGTTCTTGGCAGCTCTTCTATCTTCACACCTCTGCTAAACTGGAGTGAAAAAGCCAGAGCAGCAAGTCTAAACTTCAGCACCTTCCTGCTCTGTGGCTGTCAGTCAGCTCCTTAGGGAATTCTCGCATTTGGAAGCGTCGCTGTTTGTTTTCACACCTTTCGTTACGGAAATCTCAGACTCCCGCTTCTGTTATCGAATCGGACAGGTCCTCACTCCGCCTCGCTCCGTCTCTCTGACCTTCCCAGCTGCCGGCGACTATTACCCCGCAATTAGCAGCTGCAGACCGCTACAGACAGGAGCACAGCTGCTTCACCCACATGGAGGTAATTGAATAAAAGCTCCCAATAGGATGTGCAGAGGAGACTCAAGCATACCTTAAAGCAACCCTAAAAAAATTTCAATTTCCAAAGCTTTCCCTCTTATTCCCAAATGTAGGTGACCAGCTGAGGCATGTTTGGCATCCGAAGCTTGCTTCTTTAGTTTTAGAGCCGGAGCTGCAAGCATAGGATAATGTATATTTCACCAATTGGCTTAACTACTAGGCCGTTTTCCTGCCCTGTCGTGGCTCCACAGCTGAATCAGATCAGTAGGTAATAATAAAATAATCCTCCTCTACAGTAAAATAAAGCTCTGCTGATCCTTCAACACAGTTTAACAGTAAATGGTCTTAAACGCTGGAGTTAATGTAGAACTGCTGATTCACCCTTTAACCCTGAAGATCAGCGCAGACGGCTGGTCACCATAGCAACACAGACGACAGTCTCGCCCAGCTAGTAGCTACGAAACGGCAAAGAGAGAGATTTAAGACGGACATCGATAATCTGGAGATGAATTGACTGATTAGTGTTTATAGTCACTCCAGCTGGTTTCCTGATACATTTAATCTGCAAGGAGAAACTGACCAACACTAAAAAGTCACAAAGCTGAAGTCAAATTCTCATTCAAATAATGCAGCTGTTGTTTTCTGGCAACATTTAAGGTGGAACAGGAAAATTATAACAAGAAGCTGGTGAATGAGAAGCAGCTAGAGCCTTCTTTAAAAAAAAAAATTTTGATGTTTTTCAAGAAACTGTTCTACTTTTGTGGAAAGTTTCCTGCTAGAGATGCGAGAAAAGTGGCTATAACTGAGCTAAAGCGTAAAGCAGAGCCAAGTCTGTGTTTTTATAGATATTTCTTAATATTCACATGCTGATTTACAGTCAAGATGGTGAAATGGATATCAAATTTTGTGGTCCTGAAGGTTGTTTGATCTTTGTTGAAAGGACAAAATGGCTGTTCTTCATATTTGGGTTGTGACCCCTGTACTAGGCCTAAATTACCTTGTGTGGCAATCAAAGAAGAAATCAATCAAACTCAAATTATCCTGTTGGTAACATCAAAAAGACTCGTGTGGCTTCTGAAATGTTCGTTTTGCCGTACTGCGTCTTTAAACTTGAGCGCCATAAATTGAGAGAGCCTTGTCGGGGGAAGCGCTGACCCTGGGTCTCAGCTCCATGTAGAGCCAGCAGGACACTTCAGCGAGCTCCACCAGATGGCTGATTAGATTTAGGCTGGAAGAACTGCATTAGCAGCACTTGTCAGAGGCAATGCTGACTCTTTAGCATGACGTTGGGCAGTAGGTAGCAGAAACAGCACTTTGATATAACCGCATTACGTGGCACACTGATTTTAGAGAAAAAGTTTTGGTGTATGCGGTGACTCAGTAAATCAGCGGGTATAACTGTTCATTCATGCCTGCAGCAGATGTTCCTGCGCATTATAACAGACTAACCATTGAGTGTTGTTGAAGACCAGTAGCTGCAGCTAATTTGGCTGATTAGCTGTCTTGCTTGCTGGCCTTATATGCTGCTAATGTCTAATTTTCACAATCAGAAGTGAAATTTCCAGTTTCGGAACTTGATCTTAAGCAGACAAATGATCTGATGGTGTGTGTGAAGGAATTCAACCTCTAGTTTTGTAACTCAACCCCAATTCAACCTCTAACACTGGAGAGATCTGATGTTTTCATTATATATATATACTTTAATTACTTTAATGACTGAACGTTCACAAGCCTTGTAGTGTGAGACGTTACTTATCTTTTAATTTGATATGTCATTTTCTTATGATTCTAAATTAATACTCAGTTTCTTGCATTGCTGTTACGCTCCACCAGATGTCACTGTGGAGCAGTGTACATGACGAATAATTGAGTATAACAACTAATATATATTTTTCAATGGTATTTATTACACATGCTAATGATAATGTTGTGATGCATTCCAAATATCGACCTGTTGTGTAAATGTCAGTAGGCGACCTATTTCTCCTAGCAGTCTTTGTTTGGTGAGCGTGGGGCTCGTCGTCGCTCGTCGTCGCTCGTCGTCGCCGTCTAATGAAGTGAGCAGTGAAAAACACGCTGTGGGGACCGATCACATTGGCCCCATGCTGAGAGCAGCCAATAAAAAAAATGCATTTACATACATCCAGATGTTTAGCAGCGTTGTTTATGGTGTGAGTGTTGCTACGCAGCTAGCCAACATTCCTCATCAGCTGTGGTAACCACTCATATAGCAAGTCTATATAAAGAGTCAAACATGTTAAGTTAAATTTGGTTGCAGCAGAAATTAGAGATTAAACGTTTGGGACACACCAGCCAGAGGAGGTCAACATGATTGAGTCTGGAAAGGACAGAAACTGCTCCAGAGTCCAGAGAGGTTCAAGAGAAAAACATGGCTAACTGTGATTGTAGCTAAAACACTCTTCTGCTTTCCTCGCATTGCTGTCCCTTGACCTCCTTCATGGGTTGTTGGACTTTGAGAGAGGTTTTTTGACTAGTTTTCCCAGATGCACATCATTGTGCACTCTTTCTGTCTGAGCAGTGAACATCACTGTTAAGTCATTCTGCATTATTATAAGGCTTGTTATTCCTAAAGCCCGGAAAACATGTTTCCCTGCTCTGATATGTTGCTTTGGGTGTGTATTTGCAGACCATAGTGACCATAAACTAGTAGATGAGTTTGGATTTGTACTGCAATGCTGTTTAGCCAGGTTTTGATGTCTGATGTCATATTACTCATTCCTGTCTCCACTTCCACCAACTCCTGCACCACGTTTGATTAATCTCTGAATTTGTGATTTCATCGATAAATGAGTTTGTGTTTGGATTAGGTTTGTGTTGTTTCACTGATGAGTTGACTTCTGCCCCGACAGTTTGTGCCCCACCAGGCTTTATGTGGCAGAGACGCCACTGATTGTAATTATTATATGTAAACTTAATAGGCTGTTAAAAAAAAGTAGATGCAGCGCTAAAAGTAGGGGGCGCTAGCGAGCTTGTCAACATGGTTCAAAAGACAACAAGTCAGTCATTAGCACATCGATGGAATATAAGTTAACATGACTGAGAAGTCCCTTTGAAAAACTACATTTAAGCCTGTAGATGTGAGACGTGTTGAGAACTCAACAGTTTTGATTAACTGGACTGCACTTTCAGCCGTGGGCAAAATACTCAAACCATGTACTTGAGTTAAAGTAGAGACCCCCGAGGTAAAATATCCCTCCAGTAAAAGAAGTTCCTCCCTTTAGACCTCCACTGGAGTAAAAGTACTAAAGTATTTCCCTTCAAATGTACTTAAGTATAAAGTAAAAGTACTAAAAGAGGAATTCTGGCTCTGATGTCCTGTTATCATTTTTATAACCAGACTGGCTTCATGAACTCATTTCAGGTGAAAGTCCTCCAGCGTCTCTCTTGGTAAACCAGTCTTTTAATTGAAGGTCATTAATTAGTGACGCTGACGTCTATTAAAATGATCAGAAGCACAAAACACTGAAGGTAAACAGTTTCCATCAGGGAGAACCGAGTGGCTCTGAAATCACTTTTTACACACAAGCAAAGTTTCAGTTTCAGATTTATTTACAACTTAGTTCCAAGTTTAAGTTGAATAAAA
>NC_051216.1:4267273-4289773 GCF_015220715.1 Pygocentrus nattereri | reverse complement strand
TTTATGCGGTTTAAACAGAGAATTCTTGTCCATGTTATAATAAAGACTTTAATTTAATGAGGACCATCGTTTTACACTTTATTCTCTAGATGTTGAACCGCTGACCACAGAACATCTTCAATACTAAATCTCTGGTTCCCTACAGTCCTCAGTTCTCATTAGATTGAATGAATAACTGACTCTAAATGTAGGTATTGTGATATAAACCGAGTCCGTTCTACAGTTTCTCATTAGACTGAATGAATAACCGGCTCTAAATGTAGGTATTGTGATATAAACCGAGTCTGTTCTACAGTTTCTCATTAGACTGAATGAATAACCGGCTCTAAATGTAGGTATTGTGATATAAACCGAGTCTGTTCTACAGTTTCTCATTAGACTGAATGAATAACCGACTCTAAATGTAGGTATTGTGATATAAACCGAGTCCGTTCTACAGTTTCTCATTAGGCTGAATGAATAACCGACTCTAAATGTAGGTATTGTGATATAAACCGAGTCCGTTCTACAGTTTCTCATTAGACTGAATGAATAACCGACTCTAAATGTAGGTATTGTGATATAAACCGAGTCCGTTCTACAGTTTCTCATTAGGCTGAATGAATAACCGACTCTAAATGTAGGTATTGTGATATAAACCGAGTCCGTTCTACAGTTTCTCATTAGACTGAATGAATAACCGACTCTAAATGTAGGTATTGTGATATAAACCGAGTCCGTTCTACAGTTTCTCGTTAGACTGAATGAATAACCGACTCTAAATGTAGGTATTGTGATATAAACCGAGTCCGTTCTACAGTTTCTCATTAGACTGAATGAATAACCGACTCTAAATGTAGGTATTGTGATATAAACCGAGTCCGTTCTACAGTTTCTCGTTAGGCTGAATGAATAACCGGCTCTAAATGTAGGTATTGTGATATAAACCGAGTCCGTTCTACAGTTTCTCGTTAGACTGAATGAATAACCGACTCTAAATGTAGGTATTGTGATATAAACCGAGTCCGTTCTACAGTTTCTCATTAGACTGAATGAATAACCGACTCTAAATGTAGGTATTGTGATATAAACCGAGTCCGTTCTACAGTTTCTCATTAGGCTGAATGAATAACCGGCTCTAAATGTAGGTATTGTGATCTAAACCGAGTCCGTTCTACAGTTTCTCATTAGACTGAATGAATAACCGACTCTAAATGTAGGTATTGTGATATAAACCGAGTCCGTTCTACAGTTTCTCATTAGGCTGAATGAATAACCGACTCTAAATGTAGGTATTGTGATATAAACCGAGTCCGTTCTACAGTTTCTCATTAGACTGAATGAATAACCGACTCTAAATGTAGGTATTGTGATATAAACCGAGTCTGTTCTACAGTTTCTCATTAGGCTGAATGAATAACCGACTCTAAATGTAGGTATTGTGATATAAACCGAGTCCGTTCTACAGTTTCTCATTAGGCTGAATGAATAACCGACTCTAAATGTAGGTATTGTGATATAAACCGAGTCCGTTCTACAGTTTCTCATTAGGCTGAATGAATAACCGACTCTAAATGTAGGTATTGTGATATAAACTGAGATTTTCTCCTTTTTTCTGTAAATTTGGACCCATTTCAAATCCAGGCTGTATATGAATGCCCTCTGTGGTCGATTTTTGGACAGATAGGATTGTACAAGGGAGAGGAAAAGCTCTGAGCATCTCGTTCACAAATTAATTCCGTCCAAGACGGTATTTGTTCCATCTTCGACTTCCTAAAACAACCTAAGGAAACCCAAATGGAAGTGGGAGAATCCACGAGTGCCTGACAGCACAATTACCACAACAAATGAGACGCACAGGTTTAAATTACCGAAACACCCGAACCGTCAGCGTTCGTCTCGGCTTCTACCGCCATCTGTATTCCTGTCTTTAGGGGAAAAAAAAAACAAACCCTTGAGCGTAATTACACTTCGCCCAACAAGCCAGGCTGAGAGTAGATTACATCTCACCTTGACGTAACCTCAGGAGCCCAGACAGATCACAGCCACAGTTGCATCCCACCGAGAGACGCCTTGCTTCATCAGACGATCATAAAGGCAGATAAGAGGCCTGATTCCATTAGAGACCTGAATAACGTCCTATTAGAGACTCGGAGCGAGAGACAGCGAGAGAGAGACTTCATAATGAGGTTAGGCTTAAGTAGCAGCAGACTCAGCAGATTCAGAGAGAGAGAGAAACAAGGAAAGAGAATAAAGAGAGAGAGAGGGGGAGAGGCAGGAAGAACTAGAGAGAGAAATGAAGACAGAGTGAACAAGAGAAATTGAAGAACAAAAGCAAGAGAGAGTGAAAAAGTGGGATAAAAGCAAGCAGGAGGGAGTGATACAAAAAAAGAGAGAGAAAGATGGAAAAAAAGAGACTTCGCAATGAGGTTATACTTGAGTAGCAAGTCTGCACATTCAGAGAGAGAAATAAGATGAATAGAAAGAGGGAGTGAAGAGAGTAGAGAGAATGAAAGAGGGAGAGAAACAGTAAGAAAAGGGATGGAAAGAGAGAAGAAAGGTGTAAAATAAGAGAAATGGAGGCAGAAAGAGCAAACGACAGAAAAAGAAAAAAAAAACTAAAATGAAAAAGGAGAGAGGAGAGATGAACAGAAATAGACAAAAAGAAAACAAATGAGAGAAAGAAAAACAGGAAAGAGAGAATGAAAAGCTAAAGGAAAAAGCGAGCAGGAGAGAGGGAATGAAAGAGATGAAGAAAAAGTGAAATGGAGAAAGTTGACCAAATGACAGGAAGAGATAGAAAGAGAAAGTAAGAGGGTGACACAGAGAGAGGGAGAGAAAAGTGAGAGAATGACAGAGATAATACAAAATGAGAGAGGCAAAGATAAAGAGAGAGAGAGAGAGAGAGAGAGAGAGAGAGAGAGAGAGAGAGAGAGAGAGACAAAGATAAAGAGAGAGAGAGAGAGAGAGAGAGAGAGAGAGACAAAGATAAAGAGAGAGATAGAGAGAGAGAGAGAGAGAGAGAGAGACAAAGATAGAGAGAGAGAGAGAGAGAGAGAGAGAGAGAGAGACAAAGATAAAGAGAGAGAGAGAGAGAGAGAGACAAAGATAAAGAGAGAGAGAGAGACACAGATATAGACAGAAAAAGAAAAAGAGATAGAGAGAGAGAGATAGAGAGACAAAGATAAAGAGAGAGAGAGAGAGAGAGAGAGACAAAGATAAAGAGAGAGAGAGAGAGAGAGAGAGATAAAGAGAGAGAGAGAGAGAGAGACAAAGATAAAGAGAGAGAGAGAGAGAGAGAGAGAGAGAGACAAAGATAAAGAGAGAGAGAGAGAGAGAGATAAAGAGAGAGAGAGAGAGAGAGAGAGACAAAGATAAAGAGAGAGAGAGAGAGAGAGAGAGAGAGAGAGAGAGAGAGAGAGAGAGAGAGAGAGATGATCAGTACAGCCGTTCTGCGATGCCGACAGTGCTCCAGCTCTTGTTTTACGAGAGGGATGAGATGTTAATTATTAATATGCGAGTGTTCTGCTGGAGAGGAGGATTAATCCACCCTTCTAAACGCTCGGAGAGACTCTCCTGACCACTCGGAGATGAGGACGGCCACTGGAGGACACAGGGCAGCTGTTTCTGCTGTTTGATCCACTCCTCTCCTTTAACAAGGTGACTTCAGAGCTGCTGTTGCGCATCTTTCGATAGTCATAGGAATGTTCTGCACATGTCAGTGGCCTTCTGCTGTTACTCTGATGAAGAGGAGTATCTGATTCACGCCGTCTGAATAAATGAACACAGACCATCACACTGCATCCAGGGATTAAGGCAGCATGCAGCTTCTTTACCACAGTGATGGGAAACATAGCAGCTCACAGAGATGCAGATCCACATGATGATCCATTTTACTGAGCAACCTGGACTCACCAGCTACTCCAGAGACAGATTTTACTCAGTTACAGAGGACAAAGGTATAACATGATAAACGAATCGCCCGCCACACGCTGGCTAAGAGAGTGTTTGCTCTTTAAAGGCTCTTCATAGAACAGGATCTTCATATGTTTCCGATCTAAACGCTCCGTTATCTTCATCACTACTTTCCAACCCCGCTGCAGCAGCTTCAGCAGCTGGAAACTTTCTTCGATGTGGACTGAATGAAGGGTTTCCGGCTTGACGGTCAGTCCCTAGTGATCTCCTGAGTGTCCGTCGGTCAGTTTCATACAGAATGTAGACGGACACGCGAATCCACCAGCTCCATGATGTGCATCTCAGCCCCTCTTCACAGGCTCATAACTCCGGATGTGAGTCTCGTGTGATCTCGTGGTGATGTAGAATTGAAAGGGCAGCTCTACGGATTCAGGAGGTGTTTGAACTGGATTTCTGCGGCGTATAATTGCAAAGAGTGAAACATATGAAGAGTTAATTGTCAATTTTTTTTATTTTTATGAATGAGTAGTTCATTTACAATTCCATTTGAATTCATTTTAATAGATTGCTGTTTGTTTTTGGTATTGCCTGGAATGTGGATAAAAAAAATCAGACTGCAGTTGGATTGTTTTGATGAAGTAAAAATAACTAAACAAAGTACAGGTAACTTGCAAACTTATACTTTTATGGAAAATAATTTTTGTTTTTTTGGTAAAAGCAGAGAGCCCCTCTGGTCATTTCATGTTTAACAGTTAAAGCTATTTGATGGATGAAAGTTTATTTAAGGTCAGTATTTAACCTTTTCCATAAAAGAGATAAATAGCTGAAAACTGAACACAACCAATAATAATGGCCAACATTAAACATCTATAAGATCAAGCCTTGGAGAATCCTATGGCTGAATCTCAGACAGCTCACTGCTCCCTATACAGTCACTTTGTAAGTTATGAAATAAATTGTGCTCGCATCCAAAGAGATTCTCTGCCTAGAAGATTTGGCAGCAATATTGCATCGCGTGCCTGGTATACTGTGTGCTGATTGGCTGAATGGAGTTACCGGGTTCTGCTGGAGAGCAGTGCCGGCGTTTGACTTGAACTTGTGATGCCTGGACAGTGAACAATAACGGCTTCAGTGGCCAAACATGTTTAGGGTTCAAAACGAACTGTGTGTTGGAATAACTCACCACGGTCAGCTCGATTTTAAAGGATGGTGTTTATCGTTTTTTGAAAATGAACTTTTCATATATAGTGGCAATGAATTTAAAGCGTCTGTGCATTTGTGGCCCCCAGAGGCTCAAAGTGAATGTTCAGTTTTTCACTGCCTCAGTGCTTCCATTCTTTTCTTCAGTCTGCCGTGACTCCGAATGCTGTGCCTGTTTGAGGACCCTCTATGTGTTTGTCCGTCAAACGGGCCGCTGTGTGAACTCACAGGGTTAAAGTTTAATCCCCGGATCTCTAATTCAGTGGTGGGATCAATAGGAGAAGTGGGCTGTGCAGAGAGGGAGAGCAGGTGCCAGCTGCCATCCGGCTGCGCCCGCGGCTGAACCCTGAACTCTCTCTGCCTCTAATCAACTTCCCCCAGAACCAACCTCCTCCTCCTCCTCCAGCAGCGCTCCTCCGCGCCTTATCTCAGCCTGCCTGCAAACATAGGATCGCCGCACACGCCGACCCGTAACCAGAGGCAGTGCAGATACAGCTCTGCTTACTGATCGCACTGTTAAGGGAGAGTTTCGCTGAGTGTCTTAAAACCTCAGAAGCTGTGTCTTGTTGGCCAAGTGACTCTCCACTTCAGCTCATCCCATTGGTTTCTATGGCACTGTGGTCAGGAGACTGGTGTGGCGTTGGCGAAACCTCAATTCTGTGGTCAGTGAGCGATTTTTGGGATTTTGAGGCACATTTTGGATCACTGTCCTGCTGGAAGATCCAAACTATGGGCCAGTTCAAGCCTCCTGGTGGAGTCTGTGATGCCATGTATCTAAAGAAACTATCCATGGCCTCTAGATGAAAAAACAGCCCCACAGTGTGACAGATCCACCCCAAAACCAAATCAAACACTACCTATATAACAAACTGTTTGAGGAGGTGTCCAGAACAAAGCTTCTGCCATCAAGGACCAGCAAACAATAGTGCCAAATCTTACTGGAACTTTCAGTGGGCCATGTTTTACAGTTGAGACAAAAATAGTTTCCACAAGATTTAGAAGTGTTTTTTTTTGACCATTCTTCCAAAAGTGAGAAGGTCTCTGTTCTAACTCATTCCATTCATCAGGTTGAGGTCAGGACTTCCACACCAAACTGGCTCATCCACGTCTTTATGGACCTGCTTTGTGCACTGGTGTGCAGTCATGTTGGAACAGGAAGGGGCCGTCCCCAAACTGTTCCCACAAAGTTGGGAGCATGAAATTGTCCAAAATCTCTTGGAGCTGAAGCTTTAAGAGTTCCTTTCACTGGAACTAAGGGGCCGAGCCCAACTCCTGAAAAACACCCCCACACCATGATCCCCCCTCCACCAAACTTTACACTCGGCACAATGCAGTCAGACAAGTACCGTCTCCTGGCAACCGCCAAACCCAGACTCGTCCATCGGATTTCCAGACGGAGAAGCGTGATTGGTCACTCCAGAGAACACATCTCCACTGCTCGAGTCCAGTGGAAGCGCTTTACACCACTACATCCCATGCTTTGGATTGCGCTTGGTGATGTTAGGCTTGGATGCAGCTGCTCGGCCATGGAAACCCATTCCATGAAGCTCTCTACGCTGTTCTTGAGCTGATCTGAAGGCCACATGAAGTTTGGAGGTCTGTAGTGATCGACTCTGCAGAAAGTCGGTGACCTCTGCGCACTATGCCCCTCAGCATCCGCTGACCGCTCTGTCATTTTACGTGGCCGACCACTTCGTGGCTGAGCTGCTGTCGTTCCCAATCGCTTCCACTTTGTTATAATCCCACTGACAGTGGACTGTGGAATATTTAGTAGTGAGGAAATTTCACGACTGGACTTGCTGCACAGGTGGCGTCCGATCACGGTACCACGCTGGAATTCACTGAGCTCCTGAGAGCGACCCATTCTTTCACTAATGTCTGTAGAAGCAGTCTGCAGGCCGAGGGGCTCGGCTTTATACACCTGTGGACATGGAAGTGACTGGAACACCTGAATTCAGTGATTTGGATGGGTGAGTGAAGACGTTTGGCAACATAGTGTACCTGAGACTTTTTTTTTTTTTTTTTTTTTTTAAACCTATTTTGGAGGATGCCAGAATATGCAGAGGACTTGGAGGTCTGTTTCCAAAATATTTCTAACCTCTCTGAATGATTGTTTACATTTAAACCATTTAGTGATTAGGTAGCGGCAGTCGTGGGCGAGAGATTAGGGAACCAGCCTTGTGACCAGAAGATCACTGTTTTGATCCCCTGAGACGATAGTTTGTGAGTGAGGTGCCACTGAGCAAGACGCCTAACCACCAAGTGCTCCCAAGGTGCCACGGATAGGGCTGCCCTCCGCTCTGGGCAAGTGTGCTCAGTGCCCGCTAGTGTCTGTGTGTATTCACTACTGTGTATGTGGTGTTTCACTGCACAGATGGGTTAAATGTGGAACTGAAATTTCCCCTTTTGTGGGCCTGATAAGGGTCACTTAATCTTAAGTAACGAGTTCTCCTTTAAGTGTTCGTAATTGCTCAGACACACAAAGAAATGGTAAATAACACACAGGGCTGAGAATATTACTGCCCACAGCAAGGCACTGATTTTGGCCTGCAGCTGCAGTTCTGAATCTGATCCGAGTCTTGTCCTGTGACAGTGGTGGTCATAGGAGTGGTCAAATACACGCTTACTTATATAAAGTGAGATGTTAAGTTGACTTGTAAAACTTGAAAAAGCCAACTTACTGTTTTGCTTATTATTATTATTATTATTATTATTATTATTATTACTACTGTACAGAAAATGTTTCTTATAGCACAGTTTTTTAGCTGGAAACATGAAACTTGTACTTGCTCATACCAGCACAGTTAGCCTAATGCACAGCAATATCAGAACAAATAATGGATTAAAGTGCCTCTGAATTTAAGGTGGCACTGGATTTAATGTATCAGAGAATTTAAGGTGGCAGTGAATTTCAGGTGAATTTTAAACCCTTAAATGTAAAAGGGAAAATATTTCAATTAGATCTCAATCTTAAGACTTTCTAGGGATGCAAATAACTGTGGCACACGTACAGATTTAAGATCTTAAATCTTAAATCTCAGCGATTTTAATTCTTGACGAGATTTTTTTTTTTTCTTTCAATCATTATACTCTGGATTTGTACTAATATGTTGAATAAAAGATTCAAAAGGATAAGTAATTGTTTTTTAAAGCTCATTTTACTCATGATTATCAGGGGATTATCAATATTTAAGGGCTCTGTTAATTAACGCTGTGATAAACCTTTATCAAAGATATTATAATTAAGACAAACAGCATTGAGAGCATTACTCCAAGCAGGAAGCTGCAGCTCTGAGTGGGATCTGAACCCGAGCATCGCTCTATGAAAGTCAGACGGAAAGGGAGAGAAAAGTGACCAGGAAACAAGTTTCTTTTCAAACTCTGTTGTCATCAAAGTTTATTAAGCCTGATTGTGTTGCTACTTAAGAGCTGGAAGAGCATCCATGGTGATTTCCTGCCCTTTTCTGCTCATTCTCTTCCATTTCTGAGCTCATATTTGTCCGTGAATGAGCTCATCAGCACTGCATCAGGTAAAGGTTAAACAAAGTAATAAGAGTGCAACCTTGACAACTCGTTTCTAATGAAGAGGGAAATTATCATTTGCTTTATTCGCATCATCACCATCAATCGTCTCCCTTTTAAAGGTCAGGTGCTCTTATTGGCAGCCGGTTCGAGGAAAGAATGAAAATGAAGACACTTTGGACGGTCGAGAACAGAAACATCTGAAAATGAGAAGCTTCTCTGGCTATTAATACACACACTTCATCTCGTTTTAATATTAATGACATTTTTTATTTCTTAGAAAAAGCCTCCATAATTAAATATTTAAGATGTAAACAGAGTTGTTCAGAGTGCTTTGGTGTGAAATGCTCTGTTCTAGATAGTTCACAGTGGTGGTGATGGGAACCAGACGTCCACCTCACAGAAAGTCTGAGATGATATTAAATTGGCTTAAAAAAGGCCAGCTTACTGTTTTTTGTAATCTTTATTATTCTACGCTAAAAGAAGCTTCTCGTCCCACGGTTTTCAAGCTAGAACCACAAAACTTTGCACGATTGTGGGTTCTATACCCGGTTAGGTGCTTGTACTAACATGTTTACAGCCTAATGCACAGCAATATCTGCACCAGTAATGTAATTAAGGTTGAAACTGCAATTAACGTCACACTGAATTAATGTATCAGTGAATTTAAGGTGGCACAGGATTTAATATATCAGTACATTTAAGGAGCTGCTGAATTTAAGGTGGCCCTGGGTTTAGTTCATGGGTAAATGATAAACCTTGTGAAAACGATGTTTTTCCCCAAGGGTTCTTTAGTTAAGACGGTAGTTCTTTACACAGTGAATTGGTTCTTCGGATTGATTGTCATATAAGGTTCTATGTAGTATCAAAAGGGGTTCTGCATTTGGTAAAGTTAACTTTAACAACACCAGAAGCCTATTTGGTGCTATATAGAGCCGTGTTCAAAAAGGCTGTGTATAGAACCATAAACACATTCTCGATCAATCCGAGGGACCATTTCATCATGCAAAGAACCTTTTAACCTTCTACATAGAACCATTTGTCTTTACTGATGAACCCTTGAAGAAGCATCTTTATTTTTTTTCACAACTAATTTCACATGAATGAATTTACTGACGTCTCAACCACTGAATTGGACAGACTGTGAAATTGGTGGCGTTCCCCTTTAATAACCGTGTAGATATTTAAAGATGGCTTAAGAGAGCCCTGTCTGGGTGCATGTGGATCTGGTACCTTCAAATATGAACGTGTTCTTAACCGTGCTGTCAGAACTGAGCCTCTCCTAAATAAATATAGAAATATAACCTATAATAGGTCCTGAGGCGGTGCTGTGCGGTTCCTCTTGGAAGGTCCAGACTGGCTCTCCTGCTGCACAAAGCTGCTTTATGCTGACAATAAGCAATCCGCTGCTGGAGCTGCAGCACAGGACACACAATTTCCCTCTCTATAAGAAATGGGTCATATTCTATTAGAGCCGCTGGCCTGAGGACAGGTCAATTTGTCCTTCTCTCCTCTGTAACTTTGTCCACACGGCCGTTTCTGTTCTGTTCATACTTACATGAGCAGCCTGGCTGTCATCCACTTTCAATTTCAGACTTCAGTGACCGCACGGTGGAGAACGTGACCGCACGGTGGAGAACGTGACCGTACGGTGGAGAACGTGACCGTGTCGGCCTGAGAGTTTCGGTTCCTGCCCCCTGCTGCGGCTCGGGGTCAATTAAACGTAGCTGCTTCGTCAAACATGTACAGGTTATTAATCTTTTGTCTTTGAGGCTGCACTCTTAAAACGATGGTTCTTCAAGGGTTCTAGTAAAGGTGATGGTTCTGTTTAGAACAATGAGTTCTATAAAGAACCATTTGATGCATAAATGGTTCTTTGCATGGTGAAATCATTCAAGTTGATGGAGAATGTGCTGTAGATGGTTCTGTATAACACTAAAAAGGGTCCTTCTATTATTACAAGGTTGACTTCACCACAATAGAAGAACCCTTTTTCGAAAGGGTTCTATATAGAACCATATTCAACACATTCGCCATCAATCTGAAGAATACGTTCATGATGCAAAGAGGGTCCTTTTAGTGTTCACGGTCCTACATAGAACCATTTTCTTTACTGAAGAACTATCATTTTTAAGTGGGAATGGTTGTCTTTAGAACTAGGAGTTCTATACAGAACCATGTCATTGTCATATGGTTCTATGCATGGTGAAATGGTTCTTCTGATTGATTGAAAAAAGGGTTCTACTATTGCTTAAATGTCCAGCTTGTAATAATGGAAGAAACCTTTTGGTGCTATATAGAACCATCTTTAAAAAGGTTCTATATAGAACTATATACACCACATTCTCAAAGAACCATCTACCCATGCAAATAACCATTTAATCATGAAAAAGCTCTATACGGAACCATTGCCTTCACTAAAGAACCCTTGAAGAACCATCTTTTTAAAGGGTGCATGGTTTCTTTGTCATCTTCTTCGTCTCCTTGTCCTCCTCCTCGATTCAGTTCCAGCTTCTGGTGGAGCTTCAGGCTTATTAATCACCTGTTTACGATTCCTCTGATCATCTCTTTACCCTCCACTGTTCCAGACATAACGGTTTTCGAAGAAGTTCTTCTCATAACCTGTCCACAAATAAGAGCTTCAGATTGGTCATCTTGACTTTGAGTGAGAGGTGAAGCTTTGGTCCAGTATACATTAGTTGTCCTTGCCGTCCAAAAGTTCTAGCCTTCAACACCAAAAGTTCAAAGATAATCAATACTTTTCGTGTCCCACTTGTTCACTATGCTGCTTTTACATCCATAGAGAACCTGCAGAACAGACCACAGCCGTGATGTATGGAATGAGTTTTCATTGGTTGCTCTAGACTGCTGGATATATAGAAATGTGCCAGTTTCTATGACTTCACAAAACGGTTAACCGCCAACAGGCCACTTTTCAGCTTAGTTTCTCTATTGTGTTTACAGAGATAATCTCTTTATTGAGTTTTATTGCTTACCATTTATTTCAGACTTTAATGGACCAACAGAAACTGTTCAAAATATGAATTTCATTTAAATTTGCAAATTGAAAAACGTAACACATCAGAGATGTTTTGCTCTGACAGCAGTCGGACACAAGCACCACTTTCTTTTAGTCGCCTTAAGCTCCTTAAGTTGTAGCACTTGATAATTATTGTGTGTTATATGATGGAAAGTTCCAAGACGCTCTAGCTAAATTACACGGAAATGCCTGACAGGTTCTAGATATTACTGGGTAAGTCTGAAATACAAGCTCCACAGTGCTGTATAGACAGTGTAACTCAGTTACCCTGGGAGTGCATTTATAGGCGCTTAATAATCCGATAACTGCAGAAAAGTCTGATTTTGTCAGAGATCTGATCGTTTTCACGCACTTGGGTGATCAGATAATGGGGAAACGGTCTACATGAGTCAGACAGTAATCAGAGTTCTGCTTTACAACCTGCCAATAAACTCCCGGAAGACGACGAGACATAGATGTAATGTGAAACTCGAACTTCATGACGTGGCTTTTTGAAATCACTGCACCACTTTACCTAAAAACGTGAACATGCATCATTGAGAAGGTGAAGAATATTCAAACCCTTCATTTGGTCAAGCATGCGTTTCGCTCCGAAAGTGTTCCGCTGCGTCTCGCGGCGACGCTGCTCGCTTATTTCCGGTACCGCCGTCTGTTTTCACTCACGCTCAGACTGAGAAATCCGAAAGAAATCAGAGTGAGAGCTCACAGCACTGAGAAACCTGACTACTGAGCTCAAATCCAGCCTCTATCAGATTTCTACACCTCGCTCCCATCAGAATCAGAATGGGCTGTTTACATAACCGTTTGAAAAATCAGATGACTGCAGAAATCTGATTATAATTGGATTGCTGATTCTGATTGTTTAGTTTGTGTACTACACTGTACTTTATTCATCTACAATAATACAATAATCACACAGCACTGACTCAGATATCTAGAACTTAAGACTATAATAGTGTGTCTGATTTATCGACCATGCCAACTGAGGTGCCCCGAACATTTAGCAATGTTTGTTATTCGTCAAGCTCTTTCCTTTTAACGAAATAAAATGAGGAAATTCAGCGGAGAGGCTCGGTGGAGTTTTCCATGCTATGGGCCCTTTAATGAAGTGGGAGGAAGTGTCTGAACAGCTGGAGTTAGCGTTTTATAGAATTAGCGCTGAGCTCTGACAGGCCGTCTGGAGCTGCGCTTTAATTTCACCCATGACTCCCCTCTGCCTGGAGTCCCCCACTGTATAATTGACTTTAACAGGTATCGGCGCCGCTCTGGCCGGTCCCCTGGCTCTCTGTGGGCAGCTGGGTCTGCGTCCAGACTTCTTTTCCGCAGCTGATTAGAGGCCTGCTCCGGAGGGGATGGCTGTGGGTTGAGTCTGTGACCAGGTGTCCACTCAGAACAGCCTTATCAGCCGAGCGTGCTGAACAGGGCTGCTTGGGAATAATTCTAACCCTCCGCAACCCTCCCCATCGTCTGTCCGCCCCTGACCCTCCCTCCATCGTTATGCGGTGGACAGCCGCCGTCCTGCCCTCTCCTGCGCTGCTCTGTATGCTTCTCCTCCCCACAGCCCTCGTCACAGTCCAGCATAGATGGACAGGGAGCCAAAACAACCCGGAGGAGTCACTTTATACTGGTGCCAGCGCGTATCTGCAAGAAACCATGTCCAAAAGTATCTGGACAGTCCTTTTATTGAGGGAGTTCAGCTAATTTACAGGTTTCATGTCATGGAAAACTGAATTTGTCACTTTTTTTATACATAAGAGTTGATACCATCTTAAAAAATGGTTCTTTAAAGGGTTCTTTAGGGAAGAAATGGCTCTGTGTGGAACCCTAACCACTCAAAGAACTTACTGCATTGTTTAAAGGGTCCTTTGCATCATGAAAGGGTTCAGATTGATGGAGAATGTGCTGTAGACGGTTCTTTTTAAAAAGCGCTGAAAGAGGCGCTTCTGTTGTTTATATCAAGCTTATTACACTAAAAGAACTCTCTTTGGTGCTATTTAGAACCCTTTTCGAAAAGGTTCTGTGAAGAATCATGTACCATATCAGGCTTGTAACGATAGTTCAACCCTTTAAATCATACAAAAGATTATTTGAGCGTTCTTTAAAGTGAGTTTTCTTTACTGAAGAACCCTTATAGAACCATCTATAAGAGTGAAGACTGATGTATGCAAATAAGCTCTGTTCTCATTGGCTGCGCCTTGTTCAAAGTGTAATCCGTGCTGAGGTCAGTGTGAATGGGTGGAGCGGATCTGCTTTGTGCTAAATAAGCAGACACGGTTTTAAGCAAAAGTTTGGGCGCCCCTGGTCAAATTCCATGCTTGTGTTAATATTCTGGGTGAAAACAAGTGAACGCGTCCTCACACTTCACTACACATTTTACAGCACAATTACGGTTTATTCGCTGAATTTAACACATTTAGCCTGATATGTTTGTGGGACCATGCCTTTAACATGGCGGTGGTAGTATGAGGGAAGACTGAGTCGGGGGGAGAACTCTGAGAACCTGGGCTGGAGTTCTGGGAACTTGTAAGATGGCCATGAATTAAATGAATTATTAGTTTTTCTGTTACATAAAGCACAAATGTTATAAATATAAAATATAAAAAAGTAGTGAAGGTCCTTCAAGCTGCGCCCATTATTTTATTATCTCCATAAAAAGCACTAAGCAATAGGATATGATGTACATGAGCCTATGGTCACCACGCCCAATGTGAAGCTAGAGGAGCTTAACCCCCCCCCAGCTTTGGGCTGTGGAGCAGTGGAGCTGTGTTCTATGGAGTGATGGAGCTCCATCCAATACCTTTGGGATGAGTTGGAGATTCAGAACTGATCATCCAACATCAGTACCTGACCTCAGTAATGCTCAATCAAATCCGCACAGCAATGTTCAGCACCTAGAGTAAAGTTTTCCCAGAACAGTAGAGGCTGTTACTGCAGCACAAACTCACTATTAGCGCCCTTCAGTTCAGAAGAGGCTCTGGGGGAGCAGGAGGTCACATGGATGTGCAGTGGACTGACTGCACACGAGCAAAGCTCTGTACATGTGGAATGAAGCTGAATGTGTTACTAGCAAAGTTCCTGAAGCTCTTGATGGCCCATCTACACCTGCAGCTAAGAGAGAGAGACACACACAGAGAGACAGAGAGAGAGACACACACACACAGAGAGAGAGAGAGACACAGAGAGAGACACACACATACACACAGAGAGAGACACACACAGAGAGAGACACAGAGAGAGAGATAGAGACACACACAGAGAGAGAGACACACAGGGACACATACACACACAGAGACACACACAGAGACACACACAGAGAGCAAAAGAGAGACACACACACACAGAGACATGCATAGAGAGAGACACACATAGACACACACACACACAGAGACACATACACATACAGAGAGACACATACACACACACAGAGACACATACACACTCAGAGAGACACACACATAGAGAGACACACACACATACACAGAGACACAGAGAGAGAGAGACACAGAGACACACACACACACACACATACACAGAGGCACAGAGAGAGAGAGAGACACAGAGAGAGACACACACACACACACAGAGACACAGAGAGACACAGAGAGAGAGAGAGACACAGAGAGAGACACACACACACACACACAGAGACACAGAGAGACACAGAGAGAGAGAGAGACACAGAGAGAGACACACACACACACACAGAGACACAGAGAGAGAGAGAGAGAGACAGACAGAGAGAGAGAGAGACACGGAGAGAGAGACACAGAGAGAGAGAGAGAGACACGGAGAGAGAGACACAGAGAGAGAGAGAGAGAGAGAGAGAGAGAGAGAGAGACACAGAGAGAGAGAGAGAGACACGGAGAGAGAGACACAGAGAGAGAGAGAGAGAGAGAGAGAGAGACACGGAGAGAGAGACACAGAGAGAGAGACACAGAGAGAGAGAGAGAGAGAGAGAGAGAGACACGGAGAGAGAGACACAGAGAGAGAGAGAGAGAGAGAGAGAGAGAGAGACACAGAGAGAGAGAGAGAGAGAGGGAGACAGACAGAGAGAGAGAGAGAGGGAGGTTGTGTAGTTGTAAGCTGGTTAATGAGGAGAGGCGGTGGAGCGTAACGGCCGAGTGGAGAGTTTAATTACAATCTCGTCACGTCCATCTCTAATACACAACTCCCCCTGTCTGCCTGGGCTCTGCTGTTTCCTCTGTTCTCTCTCTTCTCCGCGTTTCTCTCTATCTTTCTCTGTTAGTCATGAAATTGAAACACAAAACAAACAGAAACAATCCAACATATCTCAAAGTGAAGGAGGTTCATCTGTATCGACGCAGAGAGAGAAAGAAGTTCTCAAATTATATGAAAGTGAAGCTGAAAATGAGCAGAAATGGAGATGCATGGCCTCTGCCTTCTCTCTCTCTCTCTCTCTCTCTCTCTCTCTCTCTCTCTCTCTCTCTCTCTCTCTCTCTCTCTCTCTCTCTCTCTCTCGTGCTCTCTCACGCTCTCTCTCTCTACTCTATACTCTCTTTCCATCTCTCCTCTCTCTCTTTCTCTCTGACTCTCTCTCTACTATTTCTTTCTCTCTCTCTTTCTCTACTCTTTTTCCATCTCTCCTCTATCTTCTCTTTCTCTCTCTTTCTCTACTCTCTTTCCATCTCTCCTCTCTCTCTTTCTCTCTGACTCTCTCTCTACTATTTCTTTCTCTCTCTCTTTCTCTACTCTTTTTCCATCTCTCCTCTCTCTTCTCTTTCTCTCTCTTTCTCTACTCTTTTTCCATCTCTCCTATTTCTCTTTCTCACTCTTTCTCTACTCTTTCTTCATCTCTCTCTCCTCACTCTACTCTTTTTCCATCTCTCCTCACTCTACTCTTTCTCCATCTCTCTCTCTCCTCTCTCTACTTTCTCTATCTTTCTACATCTCGCTCTCTCTATACTCTTTCTCTCTCTCTCTCTCTCTCTCTCTACTCTTTCTACATCTCTCCCTCTCTCTCATTCTCTCTACTCTTTCTACAGCGCTCTCTCTCTCTCTCTCTCTCTCTCTCTCTCCCTCTCCCTCTCTCCCTCTCTCTCTCTCTCTCTCTCTCTCTCTCTCTCTCTCTCTCTCTGTGTTTCTGAGTCTCTCCTCATTCTGAGCACATGCAGTGTTTATTTTTGGCTCCTGGCTTCTTCCCGAGCTGCTCTTCTCTGTGTAGAGGAGGCTTTTCTTTATCCTGGAGGAACTGAAGCACCTCAGAAGTACCCGGTTGCCATCAGAGCTGACACTGCCACTCTCCCTCGCCCTCAGTGCTTTACTCTTTTATTTTATTATTTTATTTTATTTATTTATGGGCCTGTTTTTTTTTGTTTTTTTTTTACATTTCCAGCTTGCCGCTTCCACCATAAGCAGTGCGTACAGTCAGCGGGGCTGTGGAGTGAACTGGATTCACTCGCATTCGCGTTAGATATTGTGGCATGTGGCCCTATTTGAGTTGGATTAGTGCTCCCTGGCGACGTGCTGTAATTTGATGTCGTCTGTGTTTTTTATCCAGTATGAATCTTCGGTGTCTGTAGTGTTTACAGTCTGCAAAGTACTAATTCAGGAGTGAATTACCTTCTTTAATACACCAAACTCAGAGCTCAGTAAAAGTCTCTCCCACTGCGAATGTGGCGTCTCCCAAGAGTCTCCACTCGTGGCCAGACGTCACGTAAACGTAACGGAAAACTCGAACTTCATGCTGCGGCATCAGTTTTAGCTTCACTCCAAAAGTGTTCGCTGCGTCTCGTTGCGACGCTGCTCGCTTATTTCCAGTACCACCGTCTGTTTTTGATCACGCTCAGACTTAGAAATCTGAAAGAAATCAGAGTGAGAGCTCACAGCACTGAGAAACCTGACTATTGAGCTAAAATCCAGCCTCTTTATCAGATTTCTACACCTCACTCTGATCTAAGGAATCAGAATGTGCTGTTTACATGACCATTTGAATAATCAGATCACTGCAGAAAGCTGATAATGATCGGATTATTGACTGCATGTGAACGCACTCAGTGTGATATTAGGTCTAAAATAAATTTTCCCAAATGTTTTTATAAAACTGTGGCAGTGAATTGAACCAGATGGAAGCCATGCATGCTTCATTATTACAGGCGTCCCCAGAATTAATCAATTAATTCTATTGAATGGAAAAGAACATGGAAACAAATAATCAATGCGCTTCTGGATGTCATTCGTTTCCCTTTGCACCATAATCATCATCACTCTGTAAAAAAAAGACTCTTCAGTAAAGGGAATGGATCTATTGCTATATAGAACCGTTTCATGCTTACGTGGTTCTATGGTGAAATGGTTCTTCTTCTGCGACAATAGAACTTTTTTGTTGCTACATAAAACTATTTTCTATATAGAACCATATGCAGCACAATCTCCATCAATCCAGACAAAGTCACTCATTAGCTGGTGAAGGAAAAAGCAAGGGGGCAGCATGGTGTGACCACAAGTCTATCAGATAAACTAAGAGTGCAGATCATCCTCCTGACTTCATTCCACCTTAAACAATTGACCAGTGGTGGACGAAGTCCACAAACCGTGTGCTTGAGTTAAAGTGGAGAAACCCAATGTAAAATATTCCTCCAATAAAAGTAGAAGTTCCTCCCTTTAGACCTCCAGTACTAAAGTATTTCCCTTCAAATGTACTTAAGTATAAAGTAAAAGTACTAAAAGAGGAATTCTGGCTCTGATGTCCTGTTATCATTTTTATAATCAGACTGGCTTCATGAACTCATTTCAGGTGAAAGTCCTCCAGCGTCTCTCTTGGTAAACCAGTCTTTTAATAGAACGTCATTAATTAGTGACGCTGACGTCTATTAAAATGATCAGAAGCACAAAACACTGAAGGTAAACAGTTTCCATCAGGGAGAACCGAGTGGCTCTGAAATCACTTTTTACACACAAGCAAAGTTTCAGTTTCAGATTTATTTACAACTTAGTTCCAAGTTTAAGTTGAATAAAAACTGGCTTTAAACTCAGGATCACAGATGAGCTCCTTTACTATGTTGATCTGTAGGCGTCTGTTCATAAACATAAACCAGCCCAAACTCATTTACTATAAAATGAACTGGTGTTTGTAGAAATTCAGAAAAAAGCCGCGTCAGTCTCGACTGCATATGTGGACATATTTCTATATTGAGCTCTATTTACACAAAGTTAGGTTAGTTCATCATTTATGTTGAACAGACTCTCCCAAAGTTTTACGCTGCTGCGCTGACGTTGAACCGCGTGCTGCACTGGGTCGGTATGACCAACAGGTCAAAACCAGCTCTAAACAAAGTGACCGCTGGGCCCTGATTGGTGCTCTGGCTTTGCGCTTCTTTCGTTTTGACATGTTATGTTTTTATACACACAGAAACCAAAAGGAACGACAGATTTCTCAAAATGTAGGAGGAAAAAGTCGGATATTAGACTCTGAAATGTAGTGGAGTGAAAGGAAAAAGACGCCCAGAACGGAGAAACTTCAGTACAGATACATCAAAAATACTAAAGTACAGAAACTCATTACATTTACTGTTTACCGTTGACTCAGCTAAAGCACATTACACTGAGATGTTGTGTAGAAGATGACAGGTTCCCCCTCCTCCCTCACTAATTCCTCCTCTTTATCAGACGCTGGCAGCATCAAAAAATCTCTCAGGGTTTTATAACCAGAAAATGTTTGAATAATAAAAACCCGTTTTCAAACAAACACCCCCGTGTGCCGCCGGCCAAACGTCCAGCTTCAAGGCATTTGGTTACCACTGCCCTCGGTGTGAAACACAGTCAGCTGTACCTGCTGTTTCATCAGGTCCCAGCCGAGCACACATTCATTACCAATGAATCAGGGCTGTCTGAAGAGTAGAGGAGCCTATATTTAATGCAAGCTGAGGTGTTTTTGAAATAAGCCACAATCCAGGACAGTCAATCGGAATCAGAAGCTTTTATTGATCCCAGAGGGAAATTGCAGCTGCCACAGTTGCAACCATTTATTTAAAAGAATAACACTTTAATAATTTAGACAAAAAAGAGAATTTTGCGATATGTACAAGTTTAAATTCTTGCAAATAAATTAAAGTGGTGGTGACTGTGATGATAAATGAGACATACTGTGTAGTTAAGTGATACTTATTAGTCCCATATCACCTCCACATTTAACCCATCCATGCAGTGAAACATCACATACACACTAGTGAACACACACACACTAGGGGGCAGTGAGCACACTTGCCCGGAGCGGTGGGCAGCCCTATCCACAGCGCCCGGGGAGCAGTTGGGGGTTAGGTGTCTTGCTCAAGGACACCTCAGCCATGGACTGTTGGCCCTGGGGATCGAACCGGCGACCTTCCGGTCACAGGGCCAGTTCCCTAACCTCCAGCCCACGACTGCCCCCCATTATTGTTATTGTACATTATTTTACACTGAGGGCGGAGTTATAGAGTTTGATGGCCACAGGTAAGAATGACTTCCTGTGGCGCTCTGGTCATTTCAGTAGAATGAGTCTTGAGCTGAATGAGCTCTTGTGTCTCATCACCGTATCGTAGAGTGGGTGGGAGCCATTGTCCATAACGGCCTGCAGTTTAGACAGCGTCCTCCTCTCGGACACGGCCGTCAGCGAGTCCAGCTCCACACCCACAACATCACCGGCCTTGCGGATCCGTTTGTGGAGTCTGCTGCCCTCAGCCTGCTTCCCCAGCATGCAACAGCATAGAGGACAGCACTCGCCACCACAGACTCATACATCCTGAGCATAGTCCGGCAGATGTTGAAGGACCTCAGGCGCCTCAGAAAATAGAGACGACTTAAATAATAAATTGATCTATTTCACATTTCTAAGATGCCACATCTGCCGGTTTATAAAGCAGGTTGCTATGTTGCTGGTTTAAACCAAATAAATGGTGCATTCAACCTTTCAGGCTCTCTGTTGTCCTTTAGTTTTGAATTCACTCAGAAAGGACGATTCCAGACTGTATCAAACTCGGACGTACTGGGAATGTACTTTTCCCTGATATGGGCCCTTGAACATCAGCAGGTGTGAGTAAGGTTTAGAGGCCTGTTGTGTTGCCAAAATGCAGCTAATTTACAGCAGAGATGGAGCCAGAAGAGACCGTCACCGCTATTGTTCCTCTCTATTGTCTTTATAAATTGGAACTGTCTCAAGTAAAGGACAAAAAAAGAGAATTGTTTGTAACTGGGGAGTGGAACCTCGCTAACAGCTGACGGGCTTGGATCATTCGTGGGAGTGAAAATGGATTCGTTTGTTGTGGATTTGCTTGTTTCGTTAAAAAAAATGAAATAAACGAATATTCTTTCACCAGTCAGCCGTGACGTTAAAACCACATTGCTTCTGCCCTCACTGTCCACTTTATCAGCTCCACTGACCGTATAGCTGCTCTCTGTAGTTCTACAGTTACAGACTGCAGTCCATCTGTTTCTCTGATACTCTCTTACCCTGTTCTTCAGTGGTCAGGACCCCCATGGACCCTCACAGAGCAGGTACTGTTTGAGTGGTGGTCATTCTCAGCACTGCAGTGACACTGACGTGGTGGTGGTGTGTTAGTGTGTGTTGCGCTGGTCTGAGTGTAGTGTAACTGCAGTGCTGAGAATGATCCACCACCCAAACAGTACCTGCTCTGTGAGGGTCCATGGGGGTCCTGACCACTGAAGAACAGGGTAACAGAGTATCAGAGAAACAGATGGACTACAGTCTGTAACTGTAGAACTACAGAGTGCAGCTATACAGTAAGTGGAGCTGATAAAGTGGACAGTGAGGGTAGAAACGAGGAGGTGGTCACGATGTTAGGCCTGATTGGTGTATATACTAACATACTCTGAAACAGCAAGATCTACACTATCAGTAAAGGCCGGCCGAGTATCTCAGACTGCGCAGATGTATTTGGTCTGTATCTCCTGGTAATAAGCGTAAATGAGTGTCAATCATACTTTCCTGTCGTTCTCAGAGTAAAGCGTGCTCTGAAATTGCTCTTGCTACACTGAATAGCTCAGTAATGACGCTTCTAAGATCTGTTTACTGCAAACCGTCTCGCCCAGAAAGCCTGAATAGCTGAAAACTCTCAAACATGTGGAGCATCAAAACCGGCAGGTGAACCTCCTCACCGCCTCCGTTCACTTGACTGCTGTACCTTGGAGTCTCAGAAGTTTGTGCTGGAGCGCCGGCAATTAAGACACTTAAGACGTACTTTAGTAATTATCTCAACAAGTGGTGGAGATACGGCGCTGAAACTAATCTAATTGAGGCGGTCAGTATCTCACAGCGCTGATGCTGTGCAGCGAGAGGGAGTTTATAGCCTAAAAGCCGTCTTTGAAGGCGCGTGGCGAGGAAGAAAGATTGAACTGTCTGAGTCTGTTTGGTTTAATTGAGCGCTGCCTGGAAGTGATGTGTGTGTATACATCTTGCGCCTAATTGTTGTTGGTGTCTTTCTCATAAATGGCTTTCATCAGAATAATTGAAACGGGTAAATTTGATTTGAGCCTTCTCAAAATTAACTTTATCGCAATTTGGCTAAATTGATTTTTTATATATATATATATATATAAATACTTGCCACGGCACAAATTGGGCTTGGGAGCGGAGTGGGCTGGGGAGGTCTGAGCTTCATGTCTTTAAAACTTAGCCCGTCTAAACGCATTTGCCTCATAATTAATCATAGCCATTTGGAAGCTTCTGAGTAAAGGATGCGCTGGCAGACCGGCAGCCTGCATCGATCAGCTTCACAGACTCGGGTCAGTTCTGCTTCACACAGGACGTGAGATTCATTCGGATAAATATTAGGATTTTGATGCGAAGACGTTCTAAATCAGGCGAAACATCGTGACCACCTCCCTGTTTC
>NC_051216.1:4257273-4262273 GCF_015220715.1 Pygocentrus nattereri | reverse complement strand
GCAAAATTTCAACATAGAGCCATGAAAACTCTAAGAACCATGTGCATGCTAAAATGGTTCTTTATATGGCGAAATTATTCTTCAGATTGATCTAGAATGTGTTGCATATGGTTCTATATAGCACAGTTTTGAAAACGGGTCTATAATACCAGAAAAGGGTCCTTGGAGAGTCACCTTTTTGAAGAGTGAAGCAGTGGAGTTTGTGATTAATACCTAGAACCTAAGTTACTCAAGGTCTGAGCGCTGAGGATGAAATGTGTGGGGCGGTCACGAATAATTAGTGTCCCCAAACTTTTGATGGCCGGTATGTCTGTGTGTCCTGTATTCGTACTACACCGTCAGCATTCTAGATAAGGACCTGGACAATGTCCGGGGGCTTTTGCGTAGCAGAGGGGCTTACAGCGTTCTTAATGCCAGTCTGACATTCACTGCGTAAGCACTTTCACTGTGCGCTGTTGGATGAGGGCTGTTATATAAGCTCTTCACTCGGAGGAATATGCACTACATGGCCAATTTATCAGAAACCCCGGTCTTATAGCTCTTGGTCTTCAGGTAAAAGCTGTAGCTCATCTTTTAATGTACAGTTTTAACTTTCATCTTCTAGGCCTACATCATTAGTCAGTTTCTGACCACAGGACTGCTGCTGTCCAGATATTTGCATTTTCATGCACTTAAGTCTACAACTTGATTGGGGCAGTCGTGGGCTGGAGGTCAGGGAACTGGCCCTGTGACTATAAGGTTGCCGGTTCGATCCCCAGGGCCGACAGTCCATGACTGAGGTGTCCTTGAGCAGGACACCTAACCCTCAACTGCTCCCCGGGCGCTGTGGATAGGGCTGCCCACCGCTCCGGGCAAGTGTGCTCACTGCCCCCTAGTGTGTGTGTTCACTAGTGTGTATGTGGTGTTTCACTTCACGGATGGGTTAAATGCAGAGGTGGAATTTCCCCAGTTGTGGGATCAAAAAAGTATCACTTACTTACTTAATAATCCGATCATTATTGTTTTTTTTCCCCTCAGTTGTCTGATTATTCAAGTGGGTGTGTAAAAAGCATAGTCTGATGACTTATATCAGATTAAGTGGTGGTGATCAGATTAAGATGTTTCTAATAAAGTGGCCAGGGAGTGGAAGCACAAGGCAGGTGTTTCTAATAAAGTGGCCAGGGAGTGGAAGCACAAGGCAGGTGTTTCTAATAAAGCGGCCAGGGAGTGGAAGCACCAGGTAGGTGTTTCTAATAAAATGGCCAGTGAGTAGAAGTACAAGGTAGGTATTTCTAATAAAATGGCCAGTGAGTGGAAGCACCAGGTAGGTGTTTCTAATAAAATGGCCAGTGAGTGGAAGTACAAGGTAGGTGTTTCTAATAAAGTGGCCAGGGAGTGCAGGAACAAAGCTGTTATTCTTAGCTAAAATAATATTATATTCATACTCTTGGCCTTTTTTTCTGGAGCGCCAGCCTCATCCAAGCAACACTCTTGCTCCCTGTGGTCAGTGTGTTCTGGGTGAGTAATGCTGAAGATTAGAGTGGACGTGAGGAAATCTCCAGCAGTGGTCATGAAGGCAGAGAGATTAGTGTGGAGGACGCGAGAGTGCTTCACATTTTAAAGTGTAAGCTATAAGCGCCGCGACCGCGACAGCTCCTTCTACTAATGCAACATGAAAAGGGCGGAGGGGGAGATGGCCCTGAGTGGAAATCGTCCTGCGTGTCCTCCCACTGCAGCAGCGATGCGTGACGGCAAGCTCCGCTCCATCCCTAATGGCTAACGGGGCAGGGGACGCACACCCACCGCCGTGGGACAGCACGGCTAGATCCAGGATTCGGGACTCCTCCTGTCCTTCTCCGTGTGTTTCCAGTCCTTTTTTCATTTCTCTTCCCATATGGGTGAAGAAAAAAGAAACACACTTTACTTTTAATGCAAGTCAATGGAACCGAAGTTCTCACCCCTCCCTCTATCGGTCTTCCATCAGGTCAAAGGAACGGTGCGAACTTCTGCCCGGGGCATATGAGTGGAGTGGAGCGATGGACACGTCACAATCAATCTGCTAATCCCCCCCCATATGGAATATGGTTCCATATAGAAATCATTTTCTTTACTAAAGAGCCCTTGAAGACCCTTTTTAGGAGTGTGCAGCGGAAACTGTCTTGTTACTGACCTCCAAACAGTGTTGTGTCCTCAAAATGCCTTGTGTCTTGAATGCAGCCAGGCAGTAAGACAGACAGACAGGCAGACACTGGACCGTGTGAGCATGCCCAGCGGAGGATGGGAGGCGGGTGCTTTGCCGAGGCAATGGGCCAAAACACTGTTGTTTGTTATTATGAGAAGTGTAAAGACTTTTTTGGTTCATTATGAAACTGTGGCGGGACAAATTAACTTCGGCGTCTCGCTAATTAATGAGAAACAGTGTAATGGGTTTTGTCTGGCGCCCCTGCCGACGAACTTTTCACCCTTTTTGTTTTTTTTCTTTCTGTTGTTGTTGTTGTTTTTATTTATTTATTTATTTGTGTGTGTGTGTGTGTTTATTTTAACTTTAGTGTTGGTGTCATTGAGTCTTATGAACGCGGTCCTACAGAAAAGTATTACCAGTGATGTTCTTCAGTATTGCTACCTCTTCCTGACTGCTGTGCTCTGCACTGTACACAACTGCTTTAACCCTTTATGACGCTGTCAAACCGCGTGTGACACGTTGTGTTTAAACTAAGTAACTTCAGACAATTTGGCACATTAACGAGCATCAAGTCCCATGTCCAGCTGAGTTTTCAGACTGTGGGCCAGACTTAGTAAATATTTGGGGCTAATGCATTTTGTGCACAGAGGCATGTCTGGCCTCATTAATATGCACTGTTAGAAATGAAGGTCCTGTTCAGGTATTTTTCATTCAAGGTACAAACAGTGTAGATGTTCCCTCAGAGGTTCTACAGTGGTTCTAAGGTCTGATTGTGGAGCTTAAATCAGGTCCTCCAGGTGAAAAGTTGGTATTTGTTCCTTTTCATAACCGAATGTTTTAAAACAGAGCAGTAGAGTAAAAGCCTGGAGGCGAGGCGAGGCGGGGCGTGTGGAGTCAGTCCAGCTTAGAACAGATCATTTCAGTGGATTATGGTTCAGATGCACCAAAAGTCTTCGCACTTCTGGCTTCACACGCATATGAACTTGAGTGACGTCCCATTCATAATCCATAGGGTTTAATATGATGTCGGCCCACCCTTTGCAGCTATAACAGCTTCAGCTCTTCTGGGAAGACTTTCCACAAGGGTTAGGAGTGTTTATGGGAATTTCTGACCGTTCTTCCAGAAGCTCATTTTTGAGGTCAGACACTGATGTTGGACGAGAAGGCCTGGCTCACAGTTTCCGGCACAATGCAGACAGAAAAGTACCGTCACCTGCACAGGTGGCGTCTGATCACGGTACAACAATGGAATTCACTGAGCTCCTGAGAGTGACCCATTCTCTCACTAGCAAGCAAGCAAAGTTTATTTATACAGCGCTTTTTACAACAGCGGTGGTCAAGCCGAAGGCTGGTGAGCAGTGGCACCTGATCAAGGCAGAAGAGGCAACAGCATCAGACGCACAGGATGGGCAGCTATTCAGCTCGGCAAAGAAAGACGCGGTCAGTTGTGTAAAGAGTGGCTGACCACAGATTACAGTATAACAGAGCAGTGTAGACTCCAGCAGGTCTAGACCTGACAGGGAGACTAATCACCAAAGGCTCCACTATACAAGTAAGTTTTTAGCCTAGACTTAAAGACTGAGGCTGAGTCTGAGTCCTGAACATTAACAGGAAGATTATTCCAGAGCTGGGGGGCTTTGTATGAGAAGCTCTCCCCCCTGATGGAGCTTTATTAGTTCTAGGTACCAGTAGTGAGCAGAACCTTGTGATCTAAGTAGGCGTGATGGTTCATAGTGGGAGAGAAGGTCACTCGGGTACTGAGGGGCGAGTCCGTTTAGAGCTCTATAGGTCAGTAATAGGATTTTATAATCAAAGTGAAGTTTAACTGGTAACCAGTGCAGGGTTGATAAAACTGGGCTCATCAAACTTTCTGGTTCCTGTGAGACTCTGGCTGCAGCGTTCTGGACCAGCTGAAGCTTGTTGAGGCTTTTGCTGGGACGTCCAGACAGCAGGGCATTACAGTGTCCAGCCTTTTATTACTTCAAGGACAGATCAGCGTCCATCACGACACCAAGATTTTTAACAGATGATCTTGATGCAGCTGAGAGATTAAGTTTAAGTGTTAAGTTAGACAGTTTGCTTCTAGCTGCTTTTGGACCAAGAAGCAGGACTTCTGTTTTATCTGAGTTAAGTAGCAGAAAGTTACTCGACATCCAGTCTTTTATGTCTTTTACACAGTCTTACCAAGTTTGATTTTATCATCTGGTGATATATATATATATATATATATATATATATATATATATATATATATGTGTGTGTGTGTGTGTGTATATATATATATATATATATATATATATATATTGATATATATAACTGAGTGTCATCGGCATAGCAGCGGAAATTTATGCCGTGTTTACTGATAATGGTGCCTAATTGTAGCATATATATTGTGAATAATATAGGCCCTAAAACAGAGCCTTGTGGAACACCGTACTTTACTTTTGCAAGCACAGATGATTCACCCTTTACATTAACGAACTGATAGCAATCAGTCCTAATCCTTACCCTAACCCCACCACTGTTTAGAGTTTTAACAGATAATTTAACAGTTTGAACATCTGTAGGTGCTCTGTAGGGGACTATAGTGGACTATCTGGATAAACTGAGATGAGGACTTCTTATCCTGTGATAATTATTCATAAATATTAGACATGAAGTGGTAAAATGACATCACCTCACCTCTCCATGGAAAACTAAGTGCATAGATCCGAAGGCACATTCATTTTATGAGCCAGTCTGCTTGGATTTTTGTAAATAAGAATATCACTGTTGTCGGAAGATCTCCAAAATGTTGACTTTACAGGAGAAGGAAAAAACCTACTTTACTTTTAATGTA
>NC_051216.1:4199773-4249773 GCF_015220715.1 Pygocentrus nattereri | reverse complement strand
GGAATGGGTTTCCATGGCCGAGCAGCTGCATCCAAGCCTTACATCACCAAGCGCAGTGCAAAGCGTGGAATGCAGTGGTGTAAAGCGCCGCCACTGGACTCTAAAGCAGTGGAGACGAGTTCTCTGGAGTGACCAATCACGCTTCTCCATCTGGGAATCTGATGGACGAGTCTGGGTTTGGTGGTTGCCAGGAGACGGTACTTGTCTGACTGCATTGTGCCGAGTGTAAAGTTTGGTGGAGGGGGGATCATGGTGTGGGGGTGTTTTTCAGGAGTTGGGCTCGGCCCCTTAGTTCCAGTGAAAGGAACTCTTAAAGCTTCAGCTCCAAGAGATTTTGGACAATTTCCTGCTCCCAACTTTGTGGGAACAGTTTGGGGACGGCCCCTTCCTGTTCCAACATGACTGAGCACCAGAGCACAAAGCAGGTCCATAAAGACGTGGATGAGCCAGTTTGGTGTAGAAGAACTCGACTGGCCTGCACAGAGTCCTGACCTCAACCCCATAGAACACCTTTAGGATGAATTAGAGTGGAGACTGTGAGCCAGGCCTTCTCGTCCAACATCAGTGTCTGACCTCACAAATGCGCTTCTGGAAGAACAGTCAGAAATTCCCATAAACACTCCTAACCCTTGTGGAAACGCTTCCCAGAAGAGCTGAAGCTGTTATAGCTGCAAAGGGTGGGCCGACATCATATTAAACCCTATGGATTAAGAACGGGATGTCACTCAAGTTCATATGTGTGTTAAGCCAGACGACCGAATACTTTTGGAAATATAGTTTATGTACACCAGTTAGCACTGGACAAAGTGAAGATACATTCCGGTTTGAACGCGACTGTTTCTAGCTATCATTGTGGATTTTATAGATAACAGTATGATTTAAATACATAATAGTAACTTTACAGGAGAAGAAGAAAAATCTAATTTACTTTCAATGTAAGTCTATGGAACCAGACTTTATTCCAAGTAATTTTAGTCCATTATTTATTGGCCCGTTAATCATGAAATTTAAATACAATATAAAAGATAAGACGTTTTTCAAATCATGTAAACAACTGAAAAACAAAAATGGACATAAAAGGTTTTTTTCCAACAGCAGCAAAATATTGACACTTATTCATTTAAGTTGCTTGAAAACGAACAGATTTGTCCACCTTTAACAACATGCAAAATACTCTGCATCTGATTTGCATTTGATTTCACGCTTCGGTGCGTGAAATCAAGAGCCAGCCTACTAACACCTCATTTACATATCATTTGCATGAAACCTGCCCTAATTCATGCAGATGTTTTGGTAGGGAGCCAATAAAACGCAGCTGCTCATGAGCCAATGCCTGTGCTTGTAGGCGGAGTTTGAGGCCGAGCAGTCAGTGCACTGCTCCCCCTACTGACCAAACTTGTGTTAAAAATATGACCACTGGAAAAACAAAGTATAGATCGTTGAAGGGAATGAAGAGGGAGCACACATTGTTGCAGTGCTTGCTGGGAACTGTAGTGGAGCTCACATTGAAACGAATATTCATAGAAAATGTAAATAATTTTGTGGGCTGAATAGGTCTTGAGTTTGGCACATGGGAGGTCGATAATAGCAAATCAAGCATTTGTCAGTTTGTTAACCTAATGCGGTCACATGCACTTGCACTTCTACCACGCGAGAGTTTGATTGTACAGATATGCCAGGGATAAATTGAGAGAATAACACTGTTGGTGAAAATTATGATCAATAATGATCAGATTTAACTGTTTAAAACTTTGATGAACGAAGGCCGATGCGCTCTAAACACACCCGAATGCAGAGGCGAATAGAGGCTGCAGTAATTTACATAATAGTTTCCAGTTTTTGGGCAGTCAGACCTACATCACACTTCATAGTGCTGCCTTCAGGTCCCGTCAGAAATATCGGCATTTTAAGATGTGCGCACATGAACGCCACCACCAGCGACTAGCTGACTAATGAGAAACTGAGGTTTTTCTCTGAGCCCAGACTTTCTGCGTTGTTGGCATCATTAGAGAGGCCGTTGTGGTGGCGGTCATGAGAGGCTGCTAACAGTAGTTATTAGTTTTGATGGATTAAATTTTCTCATCTGTTACTCTGATTGATTGGCCTCTAACCGTGGCCATCCGTTATCTTTCATTGATTCATATTCATATTGCTCTTGCTGTGTCATTGGTTTGCTGGGCAGTGTCATCCAGAGGAGGATGGGTTTCGGTTCCTCTCAAGGTTCCTTGCTCTCAGGGAGTTTTTCTTGGCACTGTTGCCCCTGGCGATGCTCACTGGGGCGTGGCCGTTTTAAAAAGTGCTGCATTAAATAGGTCTTGAGCGGAGCTGAGCTGAGCTGAATTGTAAACTGGTTGAATTTCAGTGATTTCAGCAGCCAAAAGGCTCTGAAGCCTTTTCACTCTGATCCACTGGACGTGAGCATATGCTCTGGATAAAACGCAGCGAGCATCCTCCGCTCTCTCATCAAGCTCCAGAAACACAGAATAACTTCCAGTCTTGGATGATGGAAAATCAAAAAGAAAACAAAAAAAAAGTCAGTCTTTCCAGCCTGTCTGTTTTTTTCCCCCCCAACAAAAAACATTTGAAATAATTTCAGGTTATACTTATTAGCTCTGTAACGAGTTCATGATGACTGTAAACTCTGCTTACTCGTGTGCGTCTCCGGCTGATGAATGAATGAATCTTCCTTTCATGTCTGCTTTTATCGATTTTGCCTGATCTGTAGCTCGTGGTCTAAATATACCGTATAAGTCAATGCAAAAAATGTACCCGTCAAGTCAAATGAGCTTAAATCTAGTCGACATTCGCTGTTTCCAAAAGTATTCGGTCGTCTACTTTCACACACATATGAAATTGAGTGACATCCCGTTCTTAATCCATAGGGTTTAATATGATATCGGCCCACCCTTTGCAGCTATAACAGCTTCAGCTCTTCTGGGAAGGCTTTCCACAAGGGTTAGGAGTGTTTATGGGAATTTTTGGCCGTTCTTCCAGAAGCACATTTGTGAGGTCAGACACTGATGTTGGACGAGAAGGCCTGGCTCACAGTCTCCGCTCTAATACATCCCAAAGGTGTTCTATGGGGTTGAGGTCAGGACTCTGTGCAGGCCAGTCAAGTTCTTCCACACCAAACTGGCTCATCCACGTCTTTATGGACCTGCTTTGTGCACTGGTGTGCACTCATGTTGGAACAGGAAGGGGCCGTCCCCAAACTGTTCCCACAAAGTTGGGAGCATGAAATTGTCCAGAATCTCTTGGTGCTGAAGCTTTAAGAGTTCCTTTCACTGGAACTAAGGGGCCGAGCCAAACTCCTGAAAAACACCCCCACACCATGATCCCCCCTCCACCAAACTTTACACTCAGCACAATGCAGACAGACAAGTACCGTCTCCTGGCAACCGCCAAACCCAGACTCATCCATCGGATTCCCAGACGGAGAAGCGTGATTGGTCACTCCAGAGAAAACGTCTCCACTGCTCTAGAGTCCAGTGGCGGCGCTTTACACCACTGCATTCCACGCTTTGCATTGCGCTTGGTGATGTAAGGCTTGGATGCAGCTGCTCGGCCATGGAAACCCATTCCATGAAGCTCTCTACGCTGTTCTGGAGCTGATCTGAAGGCCACATGAAGTTTGGAGGTCTGTAGTGATTGACTCTGCAGAAAGTCGGTGACCTCTGCGCACTATGCCCCTCAGCATCCGCTGACCGCTCTGTCATTTTACGTGGCCGACCACTTCGTGGCTGAGTTGCTGTCGTTCCCAATCGCTTCCACTTTGTTATAATCCCACTGACAGTGGACTGTGGAATATTTAGTAGTGAGGAAATTTCACGACTGGACTTGCTGCACAGGTGGCGTCCGATCACGGCACCACGCTGGAATTCACTGAGCTCCTGAGAGCGACCCATTCTTTCACTAATGTCTGTAGAAGCAGTCTGCAGGCCTAGGGGCTCGGCTTTATACACCTGTGGCCATGGAAGTGACTGGAACACCTGAATTCAATGATTTGCATGGGTGACAGTACTTTTGGCAATAGTGTATATACTACTACTAATTTAATTTTAATGTAAGTCAAAGTAACCAGAAAGATTTGCAAGTCATTTTGGGTCGTTACTTTTGGTCAGTTCATCGTGAGATTCACATATAATGTAAAGGACAACAGGTATTTTAAAAACTGAAAAACAAAAATCAAAAAAAGAGGTTTCTTCCGAGAGCAGCGATGTATAGGAAAAAAAAAAAAAAAAAATTTCTGAAATATGTTTAATTCAGTAGATAAATTATATGTGCATTAAGTGTGCTCTCTGTATATTTGTACAGTATATTTGATCAGAAAATTAATAAATACATTTATTTTGATGAGGGGCTCCAACAGTTTCAGCTCAGCTCTGCACTCGCGTACACACACAAAGAAAAGGTCTGTGTGATTCTGCAGTACAATTAATTAAATTAAATAAATAAAGCAAAAATAACCCCTAATAGCCACACCACGCTACAATCTCCGCTCTGCAATAAGGACGCTCCCTCTGGCTGTAATGTGGCCTCAGAACAACAAAACTCATTTTGGTTATGAACACACAATTTACTGTAATAGACTTTATGGTCAAGAGGGCTTAGTGATTCTCCTGAATCAGCGAAAATCTGCAGCATAATCAATACAACATGCAGTGAGATGCTGTACTGGAGGGAGTAGGCAGGGCACCAACGTTTCTCAGCGCACTTTTAAAGGTAATCTCACCTACAAAATCCCTATAAAGCATCCATAATAATTACTAACAATAATTATTAAGAATCACTGGGTGATTCAAGTACAGTCATTTTTATTTTATGTTCAAATTTGAATATTTAACGCATTGTTTTCCGTGTCAGTGTGAGCATTAAAATGTACTGAATATCTTTTATATGTAAAGGCTGGACTTCACGGTTAATTGCGCTGAAAAAAATTAGCTTATCAAGTAACATGATTTTAGTCAATAAATCTAATTTCTCCTGTTGAGACGGTTGTAAGCTTAATTTAAAATAGACATTTGTTTAATTGATTTCAGGTCATTTTATTAAGTCAATTTCTCAATATTGCTTAAAAAATGAGCTTGGAACCAGCAAAAGTATGTGACAATATAGTGATAATTTTACTTAATAAAAACGAGTAAATCATACCTAGAAATAATCTTATAATAAGTGCACAACCATCTCTAAATGGGAAATTTAAATTAAAGCCGAGCCCCACGGCCTGCAAACTGCTTCTACAGACATTAGTGTACCGTGATCGGACGCCACCTGTGCAGGAGACGGTGCTTGTCTGACTGCATTGTGAGTGTAAAGTTTGGCGGAGGGGGGATCATGGTGTGGGGTTGTTTTTCAGGAGTTGGGCTCGGCCCCTTAGTTCCAGTGAAAGGAACTCTTAAAGCTTCAGCGCCAAGAGATTCTGGACAATTTCACACTCCCAACTTTGTGGGAACAGTTTGGGGACGGCCCCTTCCTGTTCCAACATGACTGCGCACCAGTGCACAAAGCAGGTCCATAAAGACGTGGATGAGCCAGTTTGGTGTGGAAGAACTTGACTGGCCTGCACAGAGTCCTGACCTCAACCCCATAGAACACCTTTGGGATGAATTAGAGCGGAGACTGTGAGCCAGGCCTTCTCGTCCAACATCAGTGTCTGACCTCACAAATGCGCTTCTGTAAGAACGGTCAGAAATTCCCATAAACACTCCTAACCCTTGGTCAGAACAGACCAAGTTCTTCACCAAGCTGCTCCCACAAAGTTGGAAGTGTACAATTGTCCAAAATATCTAATGATGAGGCATTAAGATTCCTCTTCACTGGAACTAAAGGTTCTAGACAAACCCTTGAAAAACGGCCCCATAGCATCATCCCTCCTCCACCAAACTTTACAGTGCAGTCAGGCAGGTAATGTTCTCCAAACCCAGATTCATCCACCAGACTGCCAGAGGGAGTGTGATTGGTCGCTCCACAGAATGTTTCCACTGGTCCAGAGTCCAGTGGTGGCACTTTACACCACTCCATCCTACGTTTGGCATTGTTCTAGGTGATGTTAGGCTTGCATGCCACTGCTCAGCCATGGAAACCCATTCCATGGAGCCCCTAGTGCAGTTTTTATGCTGATGGAGGCTTGAACTCTGCCATTACTGAGTCAGCAGAGTGTTTTCGACTTAAGTCAAAGATCCTGGTTTTCAGCACAGCTTTACACAGCCTGCGGTACACTTGGTTTGAGATGAGGTTATGAGGTTTTCTTATGACATTAACAAAATGCTTTTAATCCAAGTGTCAGTTAAATTTAATCATCAATTATAATCATCATCAAGAACTCCTTAGCCTGTACTGGCTGACAGCAGCCAACTGGAAGCATTACCGTAGAGCAATCCCCGCAGAAAGAGGAGTAGTTATCTGCGTTAAATGGAGGAGGATTAGCAGCCTTTGTTTCTTCTGTCAGAGCTGTCTGTGTCCTGCAGGGAGGATAGAGGGAGACGGACGATGGAGAGAGCTCGGCCAAGACTGACGCTGTGTTTCGGATGGAGTGCTTCTGTAACATCTTTGCATTTAGTGCAAGTGAGATTGTTCTTGTTAGGGAATCAAATTGGAAATGGTCAGTGGGGAACCCTCAGGGCCTTTCAGGCCTTCAGAGAACAGGGTGAAAGAGGGATAACAGAGTATGCAGAGGAGCAGATGGTATCGAGTAAATTAGATGTGCTCATGCTTCTGTAATTATAGAACTACAGAGCGCACTTATATGGCAAGTGGAGCTGATAAAATGGACAGCGAGTGTGGATGCAAGGAGCTGCGCTTGAAAAAGACAGCTGGTGTATATCCATATATACATTGTATGGGCTAAAATATGGGAGCGTTTATGAATCCCATTCTAAATCCATAGGCATTAATATGGAGTTGGTCCCCCTTTGCAGCTCTAACAGCTTCCACTCTTCTGGGAAACTTTCTACAGATTCCAGAGAGTGTCTGTGGGAATTTCTGCCCAGTCATCCAGAAGAGCTTTTGTGAGATCAAATATTGACGTTGGACAAGATGGTCCGGCTCACAATCTCCGTTTTAGTTCATCTCTAAGGTGTTTGATGGGGTTGAGGTCAGGGTTCTGTGAGGGTCAGTCAAGTTCTTCCAGACCAAACTCACCCAGCCAGGCCTTTATGGACCTTGCTTTGTGCTCCGAGGCTCGGTCATGCTAGAACAGGAAAGGTTCTTCCCCAAACTTTTCCCACAAAGTTGAAAGCGTAGAATTGTCCAAAATGTCTTGGTGCTGAAGCGTTAAGATTTCCCATCACTGGAACTAAGGGTTCTAGGCCAACCCCTGAAAAACATCCCTGTATCATTATCCCTCCTCTACCAAACTTTGACTGCATTGTTCCAGCTGTAGGCAAGTAATGTTCTCCTGGCATTTGTCAAACCCAGACTCGTCCATCAGACTGACAAATAAAGAAGCGTGATTGGTCACTCTGCAGAACACATTCTGTGGCTCCAGAGTCCAGTGGAGGTGCTTAACACCACTCCATCCGACGCTTGGCTTTGTGATGTAAGGCTTGCACGCAGCTCCCAGCAGAGCTTCATGGCATGGATCAGCAGAGTGTTGGTGATAATCATGCATCATGCTCCTCAGCGACCTGCTCTGTAACTTCACGTGGTCTGACACTTCGTGGCTGAGGTGCTGTGGTTCCACTTTCCAATAACACACTCACAGCTGATCGTGGAACATCTAGGAGGGAAGACATTTCACAAACTGACTTGTTGCAATGGTGGCACCTTATTACAGCTCCACACTCGAGTTCAGTGGCTCTTTAGACCCGTTCTTTGACTAATGTGTGTAAAGGCAGGCTGCATGGCTAGCTGCTTGATTTTACACACCTGTGATCATAAGCACAAAACACTGAAGGTAAACAGTTTCCATCAGGGAGAACCGAGTGGCTCTGAAATCACTTTTTACACACAAGCAAAGTTTCAGTTTCAGATTTATTTACAACTTAGTTCCAAGTTTAAGTTGAATAAAAACTGGCTTTAAACTCAGGATCACAGATGAGCTCCTTTACTATGTTGATCTGTAGGCGTCTGTTCATAAACATAAACCAGCCCAAACTCATTTACTATAAAATGAAATGGTGTTTGTAGAAATTCAGAAAAAAGCCGCGTCAGTCTCGACTGCATATGTGGACATATTTCTATATTGAGCTCTATTTACACAAAGTTAGGTTAGTTCATCATTTATGTTGAACAGACTCTCCCAAAGTTTTACGCTGCTGCGCTGACGTTGAACCGCGTGCTGCACTGGGTCGGTATGACCAACAGGTCAAAACCAGCTCTAAACAAAGTGACCGCTGGGCCCTGATTGGTGCTCTGGCTTTGCGCTTCTTTCGTTTTGACATGTGACGTTTTTATACACACAGAAACCAAAAGGAATGACAGATTTCTCAAAATGTAGGAGGAAAAAGTCGGATATTAGACTCTGAAATGTAGTGGAGTGAAAGGAAAACGTCCCCAGAACGGAGAAACTTCAGTACAGATACACCAAAAATACTAAAGTACAGAAACTCATTACATTTACTCAGTTACTCAGTTACTCAGTTACTCAGTTACTCAGTTACTGTCCAGCACTGGTCAGGTGTGACGCACTGTGTTGTGACTCTTGTAACCATCATTAAAAATGTATGTGACCTGCATCACACTAGTCCTCGTGTCAGTTCAGACCAGATTGGAGAGCCTTCAGTGTCCTCTGGTGCCCAATACCGAGTCATTGGTTTGTGGTTTGTCCCTCTTTGGTCCACTGTTGGTGGGTACCCCCTACTGCTGACTGGGAGCCACGAAAGCCCTGCCATTTTGGAGATGCTCCTGTTGTCTGGCCATAACAATCTGACTCGCATTAACGTCCCTCAGGTCTTCCAGCCTTCCAACACTTTGACATGAAGAGCTGACTCTCAGGAATCCTAGCATAGTTACAGTTGTTTGGCATTGAAGGACCAACTGGGTGAGCCAGTCTGCTACAGCGCCACCCTGAGGCAGAGCAGAGCTGCAGCTCTAGTTAGTTAAAAACACCAGAGACAGTAGCTGATTGTGGGTGAAGCAGATAAACAACGAGCTTCACGGAGTCTGTACTTGAGTGTCTGTTTAACCCAAATGGACAGTGTCATGTCATAATAAGCTTATTTTCAGAGGCCGGCCCAGAATTTTGATGGAGATATTCAGGGGTTAACTGCAGGGTCCTGGACCCACAACAATGCTCTATATTTCTCATGTTGATTATAATACGTAATAATTATGTCAATTTGGGGGGAAAAATATAAAGCATAAAATGTGGCTGTGCAAAAATATAATGTACTTTTTATTTATATATTATATATTTATGTATATATGTGTGCAGCTATGGTAGAACAGTGAAAGCTCTAAGATGCGAATATTGTGCAATTAGTCATGATTTAGTTATTTTAATCCACATTTAAAGGTTCAGAGGAACTGAAACACTCGGCACACACGCACAGAGGGAGATAGTGTTAGTGTTTCCTGTTGCCCTCACTGCAGAGACACGGTGTCCAGCAAAATTTGATAAACTACATCTCACCTTTAGGAGGTGTGGGCTATAAATATTAATGCTGCTTCTATTAATCTGTATTCTGCTTATATTTGAGGCACCATCCCTCCTGTACGTCCAAGAAGAAAGAACACCAGCAGCATCGATCCCCAGTGGAATAAGCTGCTTTCACTAGAATAAACCGCATAAAGCAAGTTAAATGTCTATACAGAGGTTGAATAATTCTTACAATAACCTGATCAAGACAAATAAACACATTGATTACGTTTCAGGTTTCAGCTCACATCATTTTAACAGTGTAAATCCAGGAGACACTCTCATCTCGGACGTGTCTGAAGACATCTGAGTAGCACTTTGTTTGAAGGTAATATACAGAGATTTTTAACAAGTGTTATGACATTGTTATTACATTATTCAACGTTTGTTATTAGGGTGTTAATACATTAAAATGAGGTCCAATTGAATACGACTGAGGGAGCTCGCGTTTATGCAATTGAACTTATTACTAAGCAGACTTATGAATACTAAAAATACAGATAAATAGTAAATAACATTGACGATCTTGACTATAATCCATCAAATTACAGATTAAGCTAATCCAGCTCCAATAACAAATCTATTGCACACAATTGCAGCTGCAGTTCAAATCATTATGAAATATTTTTGCCACATGACATTAATAATAAGAATTCCTAAGGATTGTGAGACAAACGTACTTCCACTGAAGTTATCAATAGTTACGTTCATGGTTCATAATATCTCGGGTAAATTTTGGAGTTGGTGCTGGATGGATCTGGAATCGAAGCTGCTGCCCGAGTGCTTTAAAAACAAGAATAGACCTTCTATTTTTTCAATGATATGACTCTGTCTTGAGAGACGATGTGAGACTCCATCGTTTCTCCTCCTCCCTCTCTTTCCATCTCCCTGTCAAATCCAATTTGTGAGGTGCTGCCGAAGCAACGAGATAACAATCTAATTTTCCCAAATGAAATCAACCAAAAACCAATTGGGAGATGTGGGATTAAGTTTAATCGCTATTCATCCATCAATATAAAAAACTTTCCTCCGCCCGGCCGCGGCGCATCATCGCGTGTAGCTTCTGAGAGCGCGGCCGATCTATCAAAGGCGTAATTTAGATAATGCTGAGATGTAGCGTGGGTGCGCGCTACAGTGATGTGCTGGATGCGTCCGAGAGAGGATGGGACAAATTCGCTGCCGTGAATAAGCTCCGAGTGTGGCAGAGCCTTTTAAAATGACTTACTCCACCGTTCCCGACTCTGATGGAGCGCTTTATTACGCCTGAGAGGAATAACTCTTACACAAAAAAGAGCAGTGATGTTCCCCTACAGCAGGTTCTATCAGAAAAACGGTTAAAACCGACACGAAGTGCTCGATACTCATTTTCAGCATGAGCACAAAAGCAGAAATCTAATATCTCTGTACATTATTCAGTATTGATTCTGTACACTCTTAATAAGGTGGGTGTTCAAGGGTTCTTCAGTGAAGACAATGGGTCTAAATACACCCAGAGAACCATGTGCATGTTTAAATGGTTCTTTGCAGGTTGAAATAGTGCGTGTGTTACTAGATTTGCATTAGTAAATGTAACAGAAGAGTAAAATTAACCGATATATATTATTTAAAAAAAAAGGGTTTTCCAACGTTCTTTAGTAAAGACAATAGGTCTAAACATACGCAAAGAACCATTGGCATGTTTAAATGGTTCTTTGCGTGATAGAACTGTTCCATTATTTAGTGTCCAGTTAAAACGGTCACAAAGTGCTCGATACTCATTTTCAACATGTGGACAAAAGCAGAAATCTAGTATTTCTGAATATTATTCAGCATTGATTCTGTGCACTCTTAAGGTGGGGGTTCTTTAGTAAAGACAAGTAGTGAAGACAATGGGTGGTTGGTTAGTGTAGAGGGTAACACCTCCGCCTTCTACACTGTAGACTGGGGTTCAATCCCCACCTGGGTAAACACCCTACACTATACCAATAAGAGTCCTTGGGCAAGACTCCCAACACCACCTTGGCCTCCCTGTGTAAAATGATCAAATTGTAAGTTGTTCTGGATAAGAGCGTCAGCCAGATGCTGTAAATGTAAAAGGTTGAAAAGGTTCCGCAGATCGACAGAGAATGCATGGTGTGTAGTTCTAGCATCAAAACGGGTTCCTTCTGTTGTTACAAAGTCAAGCTTGTAACAATGGAAGAAAGCCTTTTGGTTCTATACAGAACAATTTTCAACATGGTTCCATGTAGAACCATGTCCAGCACATTCTCCAGCCTGAAGAACCATTTCACAATGAGAAGAACCATTTAAGCATACACTGTAAAACCTAATGAGTTCAGGAAACGTAAATGGTTTACGGAAACCGATTTGATCTTAAACCATTTAAGTGTGGGTTACTCAATCATTTGACCTTGAGTGATTCCCCCGAGTATGAGCACCACATTTGTTTGCTGTTGTATACACTTAACTAAACTGATTAAATTTCACCTTTGATCTTAAAATGATTAAGTATTTTGGACTTATAATACACACTCACTGGCCACTTTATTAGGTACACCTGTTCAGTTGCTGAACAGCTAATCAGCCAATCACACGGCTGCAACTCACTGCATTTAGGCGTGTAGAGGTGGTCAAGACGACTTCCTGAAGTGCAGACCGAGCATCAGAAAGGGGAAGAAAGGGGATTTAAGGGGCTTTGAACGTGGCGTGGTTGTTGGTGCCAGACGGGCTGGTCTGAGTATTTCAGAAACTGCTGATCTCCTGGGATTTTCACACACAACCACCTCTAGGGTTTACAGAGAACGGTCCGAAAAAGAGGAAATATCCAGTGAGCGGTCAGTTGTGTGGACGAAAATGCCTTGTTGATGTGAGAGGTCAGAGGAGAACGGGCAGACTGGTTCCAGATGATAGAAAGGCAGCAGGAACTCAAATAACCAACCAGAATCTCTGAGGAACGTTTCCAACACCTTGTTGAAAGTCTGACATGAAGAATTAAAGCAGTTCTGAAGGGAAAAGGGGGTCCAGCCTTTTACTTATTTATAGTATATTTACTTAAATATACTAACTTATATTTACTGCCTTTACACAACTCCAGCCACTCAAGTTCATCTAATTGTTTCTTCCATTGAAAGCTAAACTCTGCTTTAATTTTGACAAATTTATACTGAAAAGCAGGACATTTAATAAGACTGCCTTAAACAATTTAACTTAACACTGCACTGAACCATCTCGCCCAACACTGACCATACAGCGCAGAATGCACAGGTGGTCCGAAGTGATCAGAACCACACTCAGCAGGTGGGGTCATGGCAGCTTATTCAGCACTGATCTGAGGTCAATACTGACTGAGATCAGATGAGCTCCAAAGTTTAGAAAATAAGCAAGTGCCCAGGGAAGGTAGGTTGGGGACAGCGACTACAGAGATGGTAGGTTAAACAAGGTGGAAAGACATGCCCAAAATGCCACCAAGAGCCAATAGGAAGTTCTACTCAAGGCTGCATTGACCAAGCTTTCATCAAATAAAGCTGCGAAGTATTAACAAACTAAACTAAGCTGCAAGAGGTTGATTCAACTCAAAGATCCCATTTGAATGTCCAAAGTTGCCAAAAGTTGCATGAAAAGCAAAAGAGAGTGAACCCAAGCCTGTCTGTACACACCTGTAAGACACCTTTATTACTTTTTTGCTATAAAAATAGTGAACATAAAATTATACAAACATAAAATATATTGATTATACAAGAAATAGTGTGTTACTAGATTTACATTAGTAAGTGTAACAGAAAAGTAAAGTAAACCCCAAAAAACAAAGTTAGTGCAATTGTTACATTTTACACTGTACGACGTTATTTGCGTGTTTATGGGTCGATATACATTTTTAAAGGTTCTTCATGGAACAGGATCCTCATCTGTTTCATATCTAAACGCTTCATTATCTTCATCACTAATTTCCAAACCCGCTGCAGCAGCTTCATCAGCTGGAAACTCTCTGACGCCGTTTCACACGAGTCTCCAATGTGGACTGAATGAAGAATGAAGGGTTCCCGGCGTGACGGTCAGTCCTTAGTGATCTCCTGAGTGTCCGTCGGTCAGTTTCACACAGAATATAGACGGACACACGAATCCAGCAGCTCCACACGGTGAGAGGCAGATGACTTGTATCTCAGCCCCTCTTCACAGGCTCATAACTCTGGATGTGAGTCTCGTAGGATCTCATGATGGGTTGGAATGGAAAGGGCAGCTCTACAGATTCAGAAAGGGTTTTAACTGGATTTCTCAGCTGGAACATCACAAAGACACAGACACAGATATAGAAACAGAGAATTTGATGCACGGGTGAGTTTGTTGACCCCAGAATGTTCTATTGCCCAAACGTTGCTGTTGTAGCGAAACCTCAAAGCTCAACAAAGAGAAGGAAAATGTTCTCGTGTCTCCAGATCTATTTTTTTACCACCTGGAAATGAATCACGATTGCCGGTTTGGATGAGATGAATACAATAATAGAGGATATTTTTAATCTTGGCATATTTACATCACTCAGACTGTGGGAGTGTTACAGAGAGAGAGAAATCACCCATTTTAAACTCCTGACTGATTTTCTGCTCCTGATTCAAAGAGACGAAGGTGAGGAGAAGCATTAGGGTCAAAGGTGGGAATTACTAGGCATTAGACTTTCTGCTCAGTAACTTACAGATACCAGTCTTCTTTTCGTCACAACATAATTCCATATGTATTATTTTGTAAATGGTAAATGAAAAGCCTGTTTACAAGCTCCAAACTTTTGACTGTGTTTACTTTGTGTCAATACCATCCAAAACTGCTACGCAATGAAATCGAGTACAGCGGTTGTGTAAATTTGTTTGTATGTGGTCAGTTTGAGGTTTTTGTCCCAGTGAGCTGCAGTAATTGGCCAAAGTAACTCTGTTTCCTTTCCCTCTTTCAGGTCTAGGAGAGGACGAAGTCAATGGGCTGGACTATGAGTCTAAAAGATGGCTTTGGTGGAACTGGCTGGCTGTGGAGAGCCGGGAACTTCCTGCTTCTGTCCGTGGCTCTTGTGGTCGTCCAGGTTTGGGCAGACTTCTCCAAGGACACTCACTACTCCTGGAAAACAGGTATGCTGCTCCCAGTTCTATATGAAAGGACTACAGCATTAAATGGCGTTTAACTATTGGCTACATGTACAGATGTTTTGGACATGATTTAGAAAATATTTGCCATGTTACAATTTCATTTTGTGGGCTACAGTCGGGTTCAGATGGAATTTTGTCGGCTACAGCTGAGTTCAGACGGAATTTTTGCAGAGTTCAGACGGAGTTTTGTAGTCAAATTCACATAATTGCAGTCAGATTCACATAATTCTGTGGGCTGCGGTCTGATTCTGACAGAATTTTGTCAGGTTAAATTTAGGATTCTGTGAGCAAGAGCATCCTAAGATTCTCTGAGCAGAATCAGCTTGGTGTTGGTGCTGGTGGAGTGTTTTGGAGGAGCAGCGATTCCTGGACCCTCTGATTAAAAATACACTCCTGTGTACCCGTTTGTGTCAGAAGAGGAACCGTCGGCTTTGATGATAAGTCTTTGATCATTCATGTTTCCTTTAACGAAGTCGGTGTGTTTCCGGCCTCCACATGGAACCAGACAAGGTTTATGTTTCTGTTGTTCCAGACAGACACAAAACAACAAAGTGGCTGTAAACATAGGGGTCCTCTGGGGTCCGTTATTGGTCCACTATTGGTACCTGACAGTTTGGCTCCTGTGATGAGAAATGATCGTTGATGACCCAAAGCCTTGCTTTTCAAAAATGTCATTGGTCATGTTCACACAGTGTTAAAGGTAGCAAGCATTTTCAAATGGTGTACAAATACGAAATACATTTTTTAGGGTAGTAACAATTTGTTTATTATGCTCTTGCTTGGGGGGTTTTGCTTCAAGTTGTTGGACTCGATCACCTCATTCTGTGCCAAGGGTGTAATTGTTAATTCATCAGCTGAGAGTGTAAGAGGGAAAGTGGGGTACAGTTGGTCATATAGTTTGCCTTGTAGGTTTGAAAACAATGTTTAGGGTGCTGCCTAGACAGATAATACAAAAGACATCATTAACAACCATCAAATAAACAAACGCCGCTCAGCTCCGCCCTCTAAAGACGTCATTAACAACCATCAAATAAACAAACGCTGCTCAGCTCCGCCTTCTAAAGACGTCATTAACAACCATCAAATAAACAAACGCCGCTCAGCTCCGCCTTCTAAAGACGTCATTAACAACCATCAAATAAACAAACGCCGCTCAGCTCCGCCCTCTAAAGACATCATTAACAACCATCAAATAAACAAACGCCGCTCAGCTCCGCCCTCTAAAGACGTCATTAACAACCATCAAATAAACAAGCGCTGCTCAGCTCCGCCTTCTAAAGACGTCATTAACAACCATCAAATAAACAAACGCCGCTCAGCTCCGCCCTCTAAAGACATCATTAACAACCATCAAATAAACAAACGCCGCTCAGCTCCGCCCTCTAAAGACGTCATTAACAACCATCAAATAAACAAGCGCTGCTCAGCTCCGCCTTCTAAAGACGTCATTAACAACCATCAAATAAACAAACGCCGCTCAGCTCCGCCTTCTAAAGACGTCATTAACAACCATCAAATAAACAAACGCCGCTCAGCTCCGCCCTCTAAAGACATCATTAACAACCATCAAATAAACAAACGCCGCTCAGCTCCGCCCTCTAAAGACGTCATTAACAACCATCAAATAAACAAACGCTGCTCAGCTCCGCCTTCTAAAGACGTCATTAACAACCATCAAATAAACAAACGCCGCTCAGCTCCGCCTTCTAAAGACGTCATTAACAACCATCAAATAAACAAACGCCGCTCAGCTCCGCCCTCTAAAGACATCATTAACAACCATCAAATAAACAAACGCCGCTCAGCTCCGCCCTCTAAAGACGTCATTAACAACCATCAAATAAACAAGCGCTGCTCAGCTCCGCCTTCTAAAGACGTCATTAACAACCATCAAATAAACAAACGCCGCTCAGCTCCGCCCTCTAAAGACGTCATTAACAACCATCAAATAAACAAACGCCGCTCAGCTCCGCCCTCTAAAGACGTCATTAACAACCATCAAATAAACAAACGCCGCTCAGCTCCGCCCTCTAAAGACATCATTAACGACCATCAAATAAACAAACACCGCTCAGCTCCGCCCTCTAAAGACGTCATTAACGACCATCAAATAAACAAACGCCGCTCAGCTCCGCCCTCTAAAGACGTCATTAACGACCATCAAATAAACAAACGCCGCTCAGCTCCGCCCTCTAAAGACGTCATTAACAACCATCAAATAAACAAACGCCGCTCAGCTCCGCCCTCTAAAGACGTCATTAACGACCATCAAATAAACAAACGCCGCTCAGCTCCGCCCTCTAAAGACGTCATTAACCTCCATCAAATAAACAAACGCCGCTCAGCTCCGCCCTCTAAAGACGTCATTAACATCCATCAAATAAACAAACGCCGCTCAGCTCCGCCCTCTAAAGACGTCATTAACGACCATCAAATAAACAAACGCCGCTCAGCTCCGCCCTCTAAAGACGTCATTAACGACCATCAAATAAACAAACGCCGCTCAGCTCCGCCCTCTAAAGACGTCATTAACGACCATCAAATAAACAAACGCCGCTCAGCTCCGCCCTCTAAAGACGTCATTAACGACCATCAAATAAACAAACGCCGCTCAGCTCCGCCCTCTAAAGACGTCATTAACGACCATCAAATAAACAAACGCCGCTCAGCTCCGCCCTCTAAAGACGTCATTAACGACCATCAAATAAACAAACGCCGCTCAGCTCCGCCCTCTAAAGACGTCATTAACGACTATCAAATAAACAAACGCCGCTCAGCTCCGCCCTCTAAAGACGTCATTAACGACCATCAAATAAACAAACGCCGCTCAGCTCCGCCCTCTAAAGACGTCATTAACGACCATCAAATAAACAAACGCCGCTCAGCTCCGCCCTCTAAAGACGTCATTAACGACCATCAAATAAACAAACGCCGCTCAGCTCCGCCCTCTAAAGACGTCATTAACGACCATCAAATAAACAAACGCCGCTCAGCTCCGCCCTCTAAAGACGTCATTAACGACCATCAAATAAACAAACGCCGCTCAGCTCCGCCCTCTAAAGACGTCATTAACGACCATCAAATAAACAAACGCCGCTCAGCTCCGCCCTCTAAAGACGTCATTAACGACCATCAAATAAACAAACGCCGCTCAGCTCCGCCCTCTAAAGACGTCATTAACGACCATCAAATAAACAAACGCCGCTCAGCTCCGCCCTCTAAAGACGTCATTAACGACCATCAAATAAACAAACGCCGCTCAGCTCCGCCCTCTAAAGACGTCATTAACGACCATCAAATAAACAAACGCCGCTCAGCTCCGCCCTCTAAAGACGTCATTAACGACCATCAAATAAACAAACGCCGCTCAGCTCCGCCCTCTAAAGACGTCATTAACGACCATCAAATAAACAAACGCCGCTCAGCTCCGCCCTCTAAAGACGTCATTAACGACCATCAAATAAACAAACGCCGCTCAGCTCCGCCCTCTAAAGACGTCATTAACGACCATCAAATAAACAAACGCCGCTCAGCTCCGCCCTCTAAAGACGTCATTAACGACCATCAAATAAACAAACGCCGCTCAGCTCCGCCCTCTAAAGACGTCATTAACCTCCATCAAATAAACAAACGCCGCTCAGCTCCGCCCTCTAAAGACGTCATTAACATCCATCAAATAAACAAACGCCGCTCAGCTCCGCCCTCTAAAGACGTCATTAACGACCATCAAATAAACAAACGCCGCTCAGCTCCGCCCTCTAAAGACGTCATTAACGACCATCAAATAAACAAACGCCGCTCAGCTCCGCCCTCTAAAGACGTCATTAACGACCATCAAATAAACAAACGCCGCTCAGCTCCGCCCTCTAAAGACGTCATTAACGACCATCAAATAAACAAACGCCGCTCAGCTCCGCCCTCTAAAGACGTCATTAACGACCATCAAATAAACAAACGCCGCTCAGCTCCGCCCTCTAAAGACGTCATTAACGACCATCAAATAAACAAACGCCGCTCAGCTCCGCCCTCTAAAGACGTCATTAACGACCATCAAATAAACAAACGCCGCTCAGCTCCGCCCTCTAAAGACGTCATTAACGACCATCAAATAAACAAACGCCGCTCAGCTCCGCCCTCTAAAGACGTCATTAACGACCATCAAATAAACAAACGCCGCTCAGCTCCGCCCTCTAAAGACGTCATTAACGACCATCAAATAAACAAACGCCGCTCAGCTCCGCCCTCTAAAGACGTCATTAACGACCATCAAATAAACAAACGCCGCTCAGCTCCGCCCTCTAAAGACGTCATTAACGACCATCAAATAAACAAACGCCGCTCAGCTCCGCCCTCTAAAGACGTCATTAACGACCATCAAATAAACAAACGCCGCTCAGCTCCGCCCTCTAAAGACGTCATTAACGACCATCAAATAAACAAACGCCGCTCAGCTCCGCCCTCTAAAGACGTCATTAACGACCATCAAATAAACAAACGCCGCTCAGCTCCGCCCTCTAAAGACGTCATTAACGACCATCAAATAAACAAACGCCGCTCAGCTCCGCCCTCTAAAGACGTCATTAACGACCATCAAATAAACAAACGCCGCTCAGCTCCGCCCTCTAAAGACGTCATTAACGACCATCAAATAAACAAACGCCGCTCAGCTCCGCCCTCTAAAGACGTCATTAACGACCATCAAATAAACAAACGCCGCTCAGCTCCGCCCTCTAAAGACGTCATTAACGACCATCAAATAAACAAACGCCGCTCAGCTCCGCCCTCTAAAGACGTCATTAACGACCATCAAATTGCTCATTCCCACCTATGAATGTGTATTGCACCTGTTAGGAGTTGTAGCTTTTTGATTGTCAGACTCGCATCTGACTAAATTCTGTTCTTTCAGTGTTTATTATAGTCTAATATTAGCCAAGGCACCAGTGCTTTTTCCATACTTACATTAGGTCCCTGTGTGTCTTGACATCTTAATAAAGCGCTGAGATAAATATTACTTTCCCTTTTTATAGAGAAACATTTATGACTTCCCATTAATGATCATACCGCACACCTTTACATCAGGAACAAATGAACAGTTGCTGCTTGTAACACTGAGCTGGAATAATGCGACTGTTAGTAGAGTAATATATGCTCTGTGAGGGGATTATACATCTCGGGGCCTCTGGTGACAAGCTTCTCCACGGAGAATGCAATCGCATATAATGATGTATATAGTAATCTGCAGCCGGTCCTCAAAGCCGGGGTAAATAATTACTTACCGCTGAGGCTGGCTGCAGATTTATGGGCTCGGCTACGTCGTTCTGAAGCAAGATAGCGTCCTGCATATGTTGTTCTAGATTGTGCGCAGAAGTGAAATCTGATTTTGGCCTTGGATCTCTCAGCCTCGGTTGGAAGACATTTCTGTTTTTCTCCTCCGGAATGATTTATTTCCAGGGCTTCTCCTCTCATGGCTTCCTGAGAAAAAACTTATTCAAATGTGACGGCAGCCAAATGACTTTGGGCGGCTTTCCTGGACGTGGATTAAACCTTTTTATGTAGTTACGACACTCTGGTTGTTTTCATTTACAGGTCTATAATTGGACTAAGTCTGTCGGTTCTATGATCAGTGGAGCTGTTCTGTGATCTAGCAGTGGTGACCATAAACAGCATCATCTGTGACACAATATTGGGGCAGTCGTGGGCTGGAGGTCAGGGAACCAGCCCTGTGACCAGAAGGTTGCCGGTTCGATCCCCAGCGCCGACAGTCCACGACTGAGGTGTCCTTGAGCAAGACACCTGACCCCCAACTGCTCCCCGGGCGCTGTGGATAGGGCTGCCCACCACTCCAGCCAAGTGTGCTCACTGCCCCCTAGTGTGTGTGTATTCACTAGTGTGTATGTGGTGTTTCACTTCATGGATGGGTTAAATGCGGAGGTGGAATTTCCCCGTTTGTGGGATTAAAAAAGTATCACTTCACTTATAAATGGTGAACTCTCAAGACCTTCGATTTCTGCACGCATATCTGTCATTTATGGTGCATTTTTATTTAATTGTCATGCGCTCGGATTCAGCCTCGCAAGGCAGGGACTCCAATTCCCAGAATCCTTTGGAGTCTCACATGACTTCATACTCCCTACCCCGCTCCTGGCAGAGATCCAAGTCCCCTGATTATTAAGGACCTCCACCTGAACTTTATTTTGAGACCCAAAGGTTGGGTAATTTAAGGCCTGGCCGAACACTAAGGCAATGCGAAGTATTGTTCTGCCGAACCCTGCTGAGCGTTTTGGATTGTGCCGTTTGTTTCTCGTGTTTGGACTTTTGAACTATTGTTACGCTGACTTTCGTTTTTGCCTAGCCCTTTTCGGATACCTCTGTTTTGGTCGTTTTGGATATTTGCCTATTTGAACTTCGCTCGGACTGGGATCACGATTTTTGTGTCGCTCTTTGTCTTTCGATCATCGTGTCGTTTGTTTACTATGCTGATCTCCTGCTAACCTCTGTCTTACATTAATAAAATTCACACTTCTTTTATTTAAACCCTGCGCTGCAAAAAAAGGTAGCTTCACAACAGGAATTATCATAAATCTAATATTTCTCATTTTGAGGTGATTGCATGAATATTATACGATTATTTAACTTGTTAGCTGTTTTTTTCTTATTTAAAGAAGCTTTGTTAGTGAAATTATCTCATACATTAGCAGATCCTTTTTCTTGAAATGAGCGAAATTATCTGCCAACATAGTGACAATAATTTTACTAAATAAAATTACTTTAAACACATAAAAATGACTAGAAATGAGTTATTCTTATAATAAGCTTACAGCAGTCTCACCATGAAGAATATCAGATATGTCCACTAATAAACGTAACATCATTCCACTTGTTAATATCATTTTTTTGCATTCTGTAAGGACTGTAGTAATACCTTTTTTATTATTATTATTATTATTATTATTATTATTATTATTATTATTATTATTATTATTTATTTATTTCTTTATTTTATTTGTTTTATTTTAAGTTTGCTTGGAAGAAAGTGTTGAATCTTAAAACGCTCAGTGGAAAATATATAATAGTGGTATTCAAGCCGATGCAGCCAAGTGAGCTTATTGGTTAGGACTTCAGGAGCCGAACAGAAGGCCTTACACATTAGATTGAGTACCAACGCAAGTAGGAAATAAGCATAAGGTCTCCATGCCCAGGGCCAAGTGTGGGCTAGAGGGGTATAAAGCCCCCCGGCACTGGGCTGTGGAGCAGTGGAAGTGAAGGAGCTCCATCCAATAGTGTTGAGATGTGTTGTGTTTGAGATCCAGAACAGACCATCCAACTGATGGCTGAATGCAATCAAATCCCCACAGCAGTGTTCCAACATTTAGCCTTCCTAGAAGAGTAGAGGCTGTTACTGCAGCAGTAGAACACTGGAGGTGTCCACAATCTCTTGGACGTACCCGTCTGCGCTGATCTGCAGAGGTGGAGCCGTTATCCACGCTTCCACTGTAGATATCTTTGATGATCAATGTAATCAGTCAAGCAAACAAATGTTAAATGGTTGGGATTATCATGTGATTGGAACCATTAGACAGGCTGGGAAACAAATGAGACATGCCTGGTTAGGAATTACTAATAAATTCCATGTAAAATCTCCTGGCGTTTGCATAACAGTGTGTGGGTAGAGGAATTGTGTAGCTGTTGATTTAATATCATAAGGCTAATCTCTGTGTTGGTGCTAATTTTAAATGGTGATTTATATTGTGTTGTGGGGACGGTGGAGAGCCGTGCTGTGGATGGATAGAAAGGAGGTTGAATTCCACAAAGAATAAATATAATCACTGTTCTCTTTATTAGAAACACCTACATTGCATTTCCACCAAGTGACCACTTTATTAGAAGCACCTACAATGTATTTCCAATTGACCACTTTATTAGAAACACCTACAATGTATTTCCACCAGTTGACCACTTTATTAGAAACACCTACATTGCATTTCCACCAAGTGACCACTTTATTAGAAACACCTACAATGTATTTCCACCAAGTGACCACTTTATTAGAAACATCCACCTTGTACTTCCACTTTGTATTTTTTTTAAACTGGTTCTATATAGTAACAAAGTGGTTCTTCCATTCTTGCCAGCTTGTAGGGACTGTGTGTCCGACATGGTGGTCTGTAACACAGGGGCCCCACAGGGGACGGTGTCAGCACCGTTCCTCTTCACCCTGTACACTGCAGACTTCATGTACAACTCACCAAACTGCCACCTACAGAAGTTCTCTGATGACTCAGCGATCGGAGAGATGGAGAGAACAGAGAACTGATTCAGGACTTTGTGGACTGGTGTCTGTGGAATCACCTGCAGATCAATGCAGGGAAGACCAAAGAACTGGAGGTGGATTTCCGCAGGCGCACACATCCCCCTCCAGCAGTGAACATCCAGGGAACGGACACTGAAAGAGTGGACTCTTATAAGTACCTGGGTGTGCACCTTAACTGTAAACTGGACTGGTCAGACAACACGGCTGCACCTTACAGGAGAGGACAGAGCAGACTACCTGCTGAGGAGACTGAGGTCATTTGGAGTGCAGGGGCCACTCCTGAGGACCTTTTTTGACACAGTGGTGGCATCAGCCATCCTCTATGGAGTGGTCTGCTGGGGCGGCAGCATCTCCACTGCAGACAGGAAGAAACTGGACAAACTGGTCAGGAGGGCCGGCTCAGTCCTGGGAACTCCTCTAGACCCAGTGCAGGCGGTGGGAGAAAGGAGGATGCTGAACAAGCTGGAGAACGACTCCCACCCCCTGCGTGAGACTCTGGCAGCACTGGGCAGCTCCTTCAGTGACCGGCTCCTTCACCCAAAGTGTGTGAAGGAGCGCTATCGCAGGTCCTTCCTTCCTGCTGCTGTGAGACTGTACAACCAGCACTGCTCCCAGTAGACCACATACGATACATATACAAAGTGCAATACAGATTTATATGCAACTCTTATTTTATTTTATTTTATTATTATCCTTATTTTACTGTAAATAGTTTAATTTTTATTATTTATAATGTTGATAAGGTTTATACTGTTTCCCGTTTCTACTACTGAGTGCCTTACTTCTGTTACTCTGCTGCTGCTGTAATACTGTGAATTTCCCCGCTGTGGGACTAATAAAGGATCATCTTATCTTATCTTATCTTGTAATCGTAACACTAGCCGAATCCTTTTTGGTGCTGTATAGAACCATATACAGCACGTGCTCCATCAACCTGAACAACCTTTTCACCACGCCAAGAACCACTTAATCAAGGATTCTTTGGGTGTTCATGTTTCAATATAGAAAAAAAAGTGGCCAGTGAGTGGAAGCACAAAGTAGGTGTTTCTAATAAAGTGGCCAGCTACTCTTAGAAACCACCTAAAACCTCATCCATGCTTGTTTCACTGTGCTTTATTTTCCAAATCAACAGGCTGAGCAACTCAACCTGTGTATGAATTATTACATCTCACCTGGATCGTCATTGTGGGTTATGTTGTACATGACTGGCTCTTGAACTTTCGGTTCCCCTGAGCCCACCATGCCCCCCCGTGAGACTGTTGTCTCTTCCTTTTCCGGGAAACGGTGGCGCATCTCTCAGTTCTGCTGCTCTATTAGACGTGTCAGATTACTTCACCTCCAGTGTCTGTGTACTGCATTATGGCTCGTGAGCATGTCGCCATGAGCCTGGACTAACACCTCTCCAAGGACGCTGTGGGTTTATGGAGACTGAAAGGCGTGACATTTGTCACGTCTTAATGCTTTGTGCGCGAGGCAGTCGCCAGAGGTTTTTACAGTTTGCTTATCCAGCTTCCCGGGTTGAACAAGCTTCCCATAGTTTCAGGTGGAGTGATTTTCCCGCTGAGCCGGCCAGTCTGAGAGTCCATTCACATTAGAGTGTGTGCTTTAGGCTTGACCTTCATCTTTGTGCAACAGAGACGCGAGGGCACCCAAGGCTGTGGGCAGCGCAAGGATCATTTAGCTCTTTAAACAAAGCGCTCTCATTAGAGTTCATGAGGACCGGCCACTTTTCCTCTGCTCCCTGGGCAGGCTGTGGAGAGGAGGGTGCTTGGTGGCCGTCTTCTGCTCTGCACAGTAAAATCCCTTCAGAATTTAAGCGTATTAGAAAACTAGTCGCCCCGTTTCACATTTGGTTTGGTTATTTTTCAAAGTGCATGGCTCCATACGCGAGTCACAATACAGTGTTTCTAAAGGTCAGGCTGGAAAGAGTAAGAGATGAATGGAAAAGTGAGGAAAACTGTTTTACTACTGAATTTTAAACCCTACAAGAGATTCGGACAGAAACCTAAAGCTGGCTTTAAAGTGGCCGACTTTACTTATTTGAAGCATGAAAGAAGCTTAAATGTCTCTTGCATTGCAAAAGAAATCGACCAAGTATCTCAAAATAATCACTTATTTGTTTTAAATATTGACTTAATGTCGAAAATAATGACTGGCTTTATGGAAAATGAGATGTTGCGTAATGAGTAACGTGTTATTAATTTATTAATTAATAGTTTAATTAATTTAATAGTCAATATTAATTGACTATTATTCAGCCTAGTAAATCATTGATACAGGTCAAGGTGTTGAGATACTGAGTTAATATTTAAAGTTGCCAAGTCAAAATATGAAAACAGGTCATTATTTTTGAGATGCTAAGTTAAAATTTCAAGAAAACACGTAATTATTTTGACATAGTAAGTCAATATTTTAAGAAAATATACCATTATTGCAAGATTTGACATGCCAACTAATTTTTTTTTCAAATTTAAGTCAATATTTTATGAACATAAGTCATTATTTTGAAATAGGAAGACAGCATTTTGACACATTTCATTAGGTTAAGTTGCTGAGTCAATAGTTTATGAAAATAGTCATTATTTGGAAATAATAAATTAATATAGTTACACATCAGAAATACAAAAAGGGGAAAAAAAAACAAAAACAAATGAAAACCATAGGTGATCCTTTCTCCTCTAGCTGGTGAAGGCGGTCATAAGAACCTGTAAGTATTTTCAGATATTAATATAATAAAATCACGACTTATTTTCTCAAACTTTTGGCTGAGCTCCTCAAAGAATTATCTCTTTAAATATCAAATTAGTATCTCAAAATAACGAGTTATTTGCTTGAAATATTGACTTAATATCTTAATAATGACAAATTAAGGTTATCTTGAGATATTGATCTTTGTCGTTTTTAATTTTTAACTGTTATTTAGCACAATAAGTCATCATTGCAGTGTAGTAACTCATATCATTTCCAATTGTTGTCAAAATAGGAAAATAAATCATTATTTTGAGATGCTAAGTTAATCTTTCAAGAATATAAGTCAATATTTCAACAGTCAGTATTTTAAGAGAAGTCATCAATATTTTGACACTAACTCTTTGTTTAAAAATTCTAAGTCAATATCTGATAAATTATTCATCATTTGGACATAAAATATAAATATTATTAAACATTATTATTTTTGTTTTGTATATTGACTCAATTTCACAAAATGCCCAACTTTCTAGACCACTTGATATTATTTTGAGATGTTAGTGTTCATGTCCAGGAATTTTGAGTCATTATTTTGACATGCTAATTTACTATTTTGACGCAATGCGTTTTTACTACATTTTGACATACCAGCTCATTATTTCAAGAAGATAAGTCAGTATTTCAAAATAATGAGACAATATTTTGACAAACCATCTTATTTTAAACTGCTAAATCATTTTAGAAAGCAGGCTATTATTTGGAGGTAATAAGTAAATATCCTTATGTACCAGAAATGGGAAATGAGAGGGAAAAGCAATTAAATAAATAAATAAGAAACAAAAACACGGATGATTTTCTCGTCTATCTGGTGGAAACGGGTTTTCATGAGAACCTGTATCCGCTGTGAAAGCTGAAGGTGCTTTCAGTGGCTTTCATGTAAACTGTATAACAAGCAGCTGCTGATGTTTCGTCATTTGAACCGCTCAAATATGATGATTAATACATTTAGAAGTGAGTTTGAAACGGAGAATTCCTGTTTTCCTGCCTTTGCTGGGTCACGCCTGGTTTATCCCACAGTAAACTGACCCCGAGCTGCTGACCGAGTGGTTGTGAGACTATGAACGCCTTGGTCTGGGTTTTCCTGGGTTTAATTCTGCGGAAATCGTCCCGTCCCTCCCCCCGCCTGTAAAATCTGAAGGGTCCGCTTATCTCGCTACTCTTGTGCTGATGATTCAATGAAAGCTGCCACTGTGGGCCTCCAGCTTTTCCTCCAGCTAACACATCTGATTTATTCCGTTTGACCCTGGCCGCAGTCCTGATTGAAACCCTCGGTTCTCATCGCTGATAAATCAACCCCTGATTCTTCCCTAATCACAGCCCGGGTGCCTGGAAATGCTCCTCGTTACTGAGGCGACGTTTCCCCATCAAACATAAACCCCTCTCTGAGTGGCGCGTTCATTTTCTCAGTACTGGATACTTTTTTTCATCCACCCTTTTGTCCAATGTCCAGATGGCGCCTCCTAATGAATGCTCTCTTCTTCCAATAACTTCAGTTTAATGCATCGCATGGCAGCGGCGCTCCAGCTGTAATCTGATTATTACACATTTGTACAGCTGTTTTCGTTAAAGGGGAACCGATTTTCCAAAAGGTCCGTGGTTAAGATGTCAACAGAGCGGTTCAGAGCGGTTTGGTGTGAAACGCTCTGTTCTAGATAAGCTGACCGAGTCAGAGCTGCTCACAGTGGTGGTGATAGGAACCAGACGTCTCCCTCTAAAAGCTCCTCACAGAAAGTTCCTACATGACCTGGTTCTGAATTCACTGCCTGATGACTGAGACGCTGTTTTACAACCCCAATTCCAGTGAAGTAGGATCGTTGTGTAGAACATAAAAACAGAATACGATGATTTGCAAATCCTTTACAACCGATATTCAATTCAATCCACTACAAAGACGAGATATTTAATGTTCAGACGGATAAACTTTATTGTTTTTAGCAAATATTCACTAATTTTGAATTTGATGCCTGCGACACGTTCCAAAGAAGTTGGGACAGGGGCAACAAAAGACTGGGAAAGTTGAGGAATGCTCAAAAAACACCTGTTGGGAACATTCCACAGGTGAACAGGTTAATTGGAAACAGGTGAGGGTCATGATTGGGTATAAAGGGAGCCTCCCTGAAAGGCTCAGTCGCTCACAAGCAAGGACGGGCGAGGTTCACCACTTAGTGAACAACTGCGTGAGCAAATAGTCCAACAGTTTAAGAACAACGTTTCTCAACGTGCAACTGCAGGAATTTAGGGATTTCATCATCTACAGTCCATAATATCATCAGAAGATCCAGAGAATCTGGAGAAATCTCTGCAGGTAAGCAGCAAGGCAGAAAACCAACACTGAATGCCCGTGACCTTCGACCCCTCAGATGGCACTGCATTAAAAACCCACATCATTCTGTAACGGATATTCCCACAGGGGCTCGGGAACACTTCGGAAAACCACTGTCAGTGAACTCAGTTCGTCGCTCCATCTACAAGTGCAGGTTAAAACTCTGCCATGCAAAGCGAAGCCACATATCAACACTACCCAGAAACGCCGCCGGCTTCTCTGGGCCGAGCTCATCTGAGATGGACTGACGCAGAGTGGAAAAGTGTCCTGTGGTCTGACGCGTCCACATTTCACACTGTTTCTGGAAATCATGGACGTCGTGTCCTCCAGGCCAAAGAGGAAAAGGACTGTCCGGATTGTTCTCAGCCCAAAGTTCAAAAGCCAGCATCTCTGATGGTGTGGGGGGGGGTGTTAGTGCCCATGGCAGGGGTAACCTACACATCTGTGAAGGCACCATTAATGCTGAAAGGTACATACAGGTTTTGGAGCAACATCTGCTGCCGTCCAAGCAACGTCTTTTTCAGGGACGTCCTGCTTATTTCAGCAAGACGATGCCAAGCCACATTCTGCACGTGTTCCAACAGCGTGGCTTCGTAGTAAAAGAGTGCGGGTACTAGACTGGCCTGCCTGCAGTCCAGACCGTCTCCCATTGAAAATGTGTGGCACATTATGAAGCTCAAAATACGACAGCGGAGACCCCGGACTGCTGAGCAGCTGAAGCTGGACATCAAGCAGGAATGGGAAAGAATTCCACCTACAAAGCTTCAACAATCAGTGTCCTCAGTTCCCAAACGCTTATTGAGTGTTAAAGGAAAGGTGATGTAACACAGTGGGAAACACGCCCCTGTCCCAACTTCTCTGGAACGTGTTGCAGGCATCAAATTCAAAATGAGTGAATATTTGCAAAAAACAATAAAGTTTATCTGTTTGAACATTAAACATCTCGTCTTTGTAGTGGATTCAATTGAATATTGGTTGAAAAGGATTTGCAAATAATCATATTCTGTTTTTATTTGTTCTACACAACGTCCCAACTTCACTGGAATTGGGGTTGTATGATAGTTTAGAGAACTTCAACTCCATTCATGGTGGAGGGAGACATGCAGGGCGCTGTGCGACAAAATAGTCCCCAAAGAAAACTCATTATTCCAGATTTTCCACTGTTTTCCATCATCAACATTCCATATAAGCTCAGAAGACTCGTGTAGGTTCTCTGGTGGTTCTGGATGGTAAATAAAGTGTCTATATCTGTGTTGTAGTCATGGCGATGCCTGGTTCCCATCACCACCACCGTAAAGACGTCTGAACCACTTCACACCAAACCCTCTGGATCTCTCTGATTACACCTCACACAAGGAGTTATGCAGGAATTGTGTAGAATTCTGTGGAGTTCCCCTTTAATGTTTGCTCCTTACCCCTCAGCAGGTTGGAGAATAATGTACGAAGTCACAGTAACTCTGTAGTTTGAGGGATCAGTTTAAATGATTTGTACCACAGAATGACAGATCGTGTTTATTCATGCACGCTTGCGGAAGGAAAAATATGTTCCCATTGATCTTTTTCCGAGACCTCTATCCCTCCCAGCGTGTGGGCAGGACATTAGAGTGACGAGGAATAGGGAACGCACCCCATTCCGCTGTGCTGTGCAGCGCCGGCTCTCTGAGTGATGCAGGGCTTGATGAGCTGCGCTCTCTGCTCCATGGGAATGAATGATTTCATTACCGCGGTCGTATACGGTCCCGGCCGTGTGGCTGCAAACCTTCAGTGATGCCAGAAAAGCCAGTCAGGAATCACGGCAGGGTTCGGATCAGTTCTGGTCCAGTTTCAGACCAGATCATGGAGAATCTGTAGAGGCCCATTCCTGCCAGGAAGAGGAGGAAACATCACCCGTGGTTGTTTTTCTCCTTCTCTGTTTGTGGCGGTGTGTCAAAATATTGACTTGGCACCTCAGAATTATGACGTGTTTCCAAAATACTGGCTCAGCTCTTCAAAGCATTTGTTTATTTAAATATTGACTTAGAATCTCAAAATAATTACCTTTTAAATGTAAAAGCCTATGTTTGTTAAACAATGAAAAAAAGGCCATTATTTGGAAAAAAAATCAATATTTTTACATACCAGAAATGAAAAAGGCCCAAAAATGACTTCAGCGATTGTTTAGTTTTCTCCTGTAGCTGGAAACAGGGTTTCATAACAACCTGTAGGGACTGTAAAAAGGGTTTTTATGGATATTAACTAAATACATAAAGTCATGACTTATTCTCTTTAAATATTGATGTAGTATCCCAAAATAATCGATTATTACTATTGTTTTAAATATTGACTTAATATCTCATAATAATTAATTATTATTGTTTTAAATTTTGACTATCTCAAAATTATGGCTTTGAATGAAAAATTGAGTTTATTTGAGATGTTGAGTTTGTGTTATTAACCTTCAAGAACATCACTAATTATTTTTCAAGATACCAAGTCATTATTTTGACCTACCAACTCATTATTTCAAAATTCCAAGTCAATATTTTATGAAAATGATTCATTATTTTGAAATACTAAGTCGATATTTTAGCATAGTGAATCATTATTTGGAACTACTAAGTTGATATTTTATGAAAATAAGTGATTATTTCAAAATCACAGGTAAATATTTTGACATACCGGACCGGAAATGGTAGAAATGTACTGAGTAGTCCTGTTTGAAGCAACCTGCCCTCTGAAAAAAGGTTCTTCAAAGGTTCTTTAGTAGGGACAATGGTTCTGTATAGACCTGTAAACGCTCAGAAAACCCTTTGCATGATGAAAGGGTTCTTTGCACCATAAAAGCCTTCAGCTTGATGATGAATGTGCTGTATATAACTCAAAATAGAACCTCTTGTTTAGAAAAGGGTTCCTCTATTGTTCCAAGCTTTTTGGTGCTATACAGAACCATGCACCACACTTTCTCCCTCAGTCTGAGGAACAGTTTCACCATGCAAAGAACCGTTTAAGCCTGAAATGTTCGGTGTGGGACTCGTGGGTCTAAACAGAACCATTACCTTTACTAAAGTTTTCCCCGATGCATTGTTATGTTTTAGACATCAGGCTGTAGTGAAAAATCCACATTTCTAAGAAATTCTATTACTTTATGAAAGTGAGGCCTTCGAGCTTCGAGTACAGCTCGGCCTGACCCGCCATCCTCCAATGCACGTGGAAGACAAGCGTTGAGACTCAGCACTGAGTGAAGTACTGATTGTCATGTACTGCACTCGTGTATTGTGTTGTAGTGTAGTGTGTTGTAGTGTAGTGTAGTGTATTGTAGTGTAGTGTATTGTGGTGTATGGTATTGTAGGGTTGTGTAATGTAATGTAGTGTTGTATTGTATTGTACTCTGTAGTGTAGGGTAGTGAATTGTGGTGTGTTGTACTGTAATGTGTTGTAGTGTATTGTGGTGTAGTGTACTGTAATGTGTTGTAGTGTATTGTGGTGTAGTGTACTGTAATGTGTTGTAGTGTATTGTGGTGTAGTGTTGTAGTGTATTGTGGTGTAGTGTGTTGTATTGTGGTGTAGTGTGTTGTGGTGTAGTGTATTGTATTGTGTTGTAGTGTATTGTGGTGTAGTGTGTTGTATTGTGGCGTAGTGTACTGTAATGTGTTGTAGTGTATTGTGGTGTAGTATACTGTAATGTGTTGTAGTGTATTGTGGTGTAGTGTACTGTAATGTGTTGTAGTGTATTGTGGTGTAGTATACTGTAATGTGTTGTAGTGTATTGTGGTGTAGTGTACTGTAATGTGTTGTAGTGTATTGTGGTGTAGTGTACTGTAATGTGTTGTAGTGTATTGTGGTGTAGTGTTGTAGTGTATTGTGGTGTAGTGTGTTGTATTGTGGTGTAGTGTAGTGTATTGTGGTGTAGTGTGTTGTGGTGTAGTGTGTTGTGGTGTAGTGTGTTGTATTGTGGTGTAGTGTGTTGTGGTGTAGTGTGTTGTGGTGTAGTGTACTGTAATGTGTTGTAGTGTATTGTGGTGTAGTGTGTTGTATTGTGGTGTAGTGTGTTGTGGTGTAGTGTGTTGTGTTGTATTATGTTTTCTGCTTCTCCTGTAAATTTACCCTTTTGGAGATACGAGGTTTTCCTCTGACAGCAGCGATGCGGTAATGCCATCCACTGTAATGAGCGTATGCTGATTGCTCGAGGCTGTGCTCAGCATGGAGAAGCACCACTGTCACTGACAGCCTAATGCTCTTCAGTGTTGCACCCCTGCCTTCAAATCATGGCACATTTTTGCCTCTAATTTGCCACCATACTTCAAAAAAGCAGCGGTAGCTGACCTGGTGAGAGGTGTTATCTTCAGAGACGGGCGCTGCTGCCGGGTGCCGTTTCCCTGCAGTGGATCTGCAATTAAGCGTGTGTGTCAGTGCCCTGCGCTCCAGCCTATTTTATAGGTGTTAAGGTTTTCGTTCAGGTTTGAATTCGTCATCGCCAGAAGCGTCTCCTCTCCTCCCCGCAGCGTTGCAGAAATGTACAGGCTCCAATTTGTTGTGGGCTGTTATTTATTTATTTATTTATTTATTTTTCCTCCCTCCTTTTTCTTACAGGCCTGAATCAGTCAGGCAAATGTGCGGCTTCACCCTTTAGTCACGAACACAAATTAGAAGCCGCGCACGGTGCGTCAAAGCATTTTATTTTCTAAAAAACGAAGGCGTTTATTGATCCGTTTTATTACGGAAATAGATCCGCCGTGAACGCGTGATAGTTTTACAGCGGAGGAAAGAGTGTAAACAGATGAAAATTGATGACCGGTCTTGTTAGAGAGACAGAAAAAACCGTCCAGTCGAGGGGAATCGCAGTCCTGTGGAGGAAGAAGGCGAAGTCCACCTAATTGCTGCAGATTACACACGAGCTCTGTTGAAAGGCTCCTCGTGCTGAAGACTGATTTCTCTCGGGAAACGAAGGGAAAAAACCCCAGATAAGCTTGTCTGTGTGTACGGCTTTGAGATATGCTCCTCAGACTGACAACCGAATGCTTCATCCTGACGAATTGACTGCTGCTTTGCTGTTTCGTGACAGTTTTGGCATTTGAATGGGCTTTTTTCCTCTCTAGCTACAAAGCCCACTACAGTCCACTTCCCTCTGCGTCCAGAAACAAAACGAGCCCTCAGTACATCGACAAACGTTCATACGGTGAAACAAGACGGCTGGAAAAACGAAAACGCGTCTGCGTTAATCGGCCAAAAACAGGTAAAACTCCAGTTTATAAGCACTTAAAGTTTGGAAACGTATCATTCGGCTTGTTTGCAGTTCACTGTTTTTGTGATGTCACAAAACTAACACCCTTTACTTATCTCTACTCAGCCCAGCCCATTCAGCCAACAGCACTTTATCTCCACCCACTTTAGCTCAACTCCACTGAATTAGCCCATTCAGCTACAGCGGTTTAGCTCCACCTTTCAGCTACAGCGGTTTAGCCCCACCGTTCAGCTACAGCGGTTTAGCTCCACCCATTCAGCTACAGCGGTTTAGCTCCACCCATTCAGCTACAGCGGTTTAGCTGCACCCATTCAGCTACAGCGGTTTAGCCCCACCGTTCAGCTACAGCGGTTTAGCCCCACCGTTCAGCTACAGCGGTTTAGCTCCACCCATTCAGCTACAGCGGTTTAGCTCCACCCATTCAGCTACAGCGGTTTAGCTCCACCCATTCAGCTACAGCGGTTTAGCTCCACCCATTCAGCTACAGCGGTTTAGCTCCACCCATTCAGCTACAGCGGTTTAGCTGCACCCATTCAGCTACAGCGGTTTAGCCCCACCGTTCAGCTACAGCGGTTTAGCCCCACCGTTCAGCTACAGCGGTTTAGCTCCACCCATTCAGCTACAGCGGTTTAGCTCCACCGTTCAGCTACAGCGGTGTAGCTCCACCGTTCAGCTACAGCGGGTTTAGCCCCACCGTTCAGCTACAGCGGTTTAGCTCCACCGTTCAGCTACAGCGGTTTAGCTCCACCGTTCAGCTTACAGCGGTTTTAGCTCCACCCATTCAGCTACAGCGGTTTAGCTCCACCGTTCAGCTACAGCGGTTTAGCTCCACCATTCAGCTACAGCCTGTTTAGCTCCCACCATTCAGCTACAGCGGTTTAGCTCCTCCGTTCAGCTACAGCGGTTTAGCTCCTCCGTTCAGCTACAGCGGTTTAGCTCCACCCATTCAGCTACAGCGGTTTAGCTCCACCGTTCAGCTACAGCGGTTTAGCTCCACCGTTCAGCTACAGCGGTGTAGCTCCACCGTTCAGCTACAGCGGTTTAGCTCCACCCATTCAGCTACAGCGGTTTAGCTCCACCGTTCAGCTACAGCGGTTTAGCTCCACCGTTCAGCTACAGCGGTGTAGCTCCACCGTTCAGCTACAGCGGTTTAGCTCCACCTTTCAGCTACAGCGGTTTAGCTCCACCGTTCAGCTACAGCTGTTTAGCTCCACCGTTCAGCTACAGCGGTTTAGCTCCACCGTTCAGCTACAGCGGTTTAGCTCCACCGTTCAGCTACAGCGGTTTAGCCCCACCGTTCAGCTACAGCGGTTTAGCCCCACCGTTCAGCTACAGCGGTTTAGCTCCACCCATTCAGCTACAGCGGTTTAGCTCCACCCATTCAGCTACAGCAGTTTAGCTGCACCCATTCAGCTACAGCGGTTTAGCCCCACCGTTCAGCTACAGCGGTTTAGCCCCACCGTTCAGCTAAAGTGGTTTAGCCCCACCCATTCAGCTACAGCGGTTTAGCCCCACCGTTCAGCTACAGCGGTTTAGCCCCACCGTTCAGCTAAAGTGGTTTAGCCCCACCGTTCAGCTACAGCGGTTTAGCCCCACCGTTCAGCTAAAGCGGTTTAGCTCCACCGTTCAGCTACAGCGGTTTAGCTCCACCGTTCAGCTACAGCAGTTTAGCTGCACCCATTCAGCTACAGCGGTTTAGCTCCACCGTTCAGCTACAGCGGTTTAGCTCCACCCATTCAGCTACAGCGGTTTAGCCCCACCCATTCAGCCTGTAGTTCCATCAACAGCAGCCCAAACTGTTTTCTCAACTAAATCTAACACAGAGCATCCAATCCCAACAGAGCTCATTTAAATATATTAGTCTGATATCAGAGTAACAAAAATAATCAGTTTAATTCTAAGGAATAAAGAGAGGTTGGAAAAGGACACGGAGAAATTCATAGTTTTTTTTTTTTTTTGGTGAATAAACTCACACACGCCTTAAACGTGGACACCCAGGAAAAATAAAATTCAAGAATAATGTAAGATATGGCCGTTACATTAGATGATGAGGTAGCATAATCCCCATAACTCCACCCTCTCTGACTGAATTGAACCGCGTGGCATTATTAATTATTATTATATATTAATTATTCATCTCAGACAGCTATTTATTTATTTTATTAGTACAATTATCATATTCCAGCCTTCATCCCTCTTTTCTGAAAAAACAACGTTATTACTCCCAAAACGTTGGTCCGTCTTCGTTTGCCACCAGCCGGCTACGTTCCGAGGGGTTGAGGAATCTGGAGCGGTTTCAGATGAAGAGGCTCATGTTTGCTCGATTCACATCGATAAATCTGTCAAGGATCCTCCAGTGGACGGAACAATAAAGTCTCCCCACGGAGCCAAACGTGGGAACTTCACACCGAGAGCTTCAGAGAGAAAGCAATGATTCCCTGCAATGAGAAATCAATAAAGGTTTCATTAAGAGTGGAGGCTTCATCAAAGGCCTACCTTACAGTAGCGCTCTCCAGTCAATGCCTGCGTTAACTTAAAAGAAGGAAGGAAGAAAGCCACGAAGAACGGAAGAAGTGGAGATTCCATAAAACACACGACGCCGCTGTTGTTAAGAGCCTTGCTAACTCACTCGCTGAGGAATTCAGGAATGCAGGAATTCATTGCCGTGCTGCCGTTTTATAGTTTAGGTTGCCAAACGTTCAAAATTAAGCTCGTAGATCTCTGAAGTTGTGGTCGGATGTCTTGTCGTCATCTTGTGGTCTCAGCGCAACACACACTAACACACCACCACCACGTCGGTGTTACTGCAGTGTTGAGAACGACCCACCACCCAAACAGTACCTGCTCTGTGGGGGTCCATGGGGGTCCTGACCACTGAAGAACAGGGTTAACAGAGTATCAGAGAAACAGATGGACTACAGTCTGTAACTGTAGAACTACAGAGTGCAGCTATACGGTCAGTGGAGCTGATAAAGGTACAAGGAGGTGGTCAGAGTGTTGTGCCTGATGGGTGTAGGTTCCCCTACTAAATGTACTGTGTACCCTCGAGGGTAAAACCCCGGGGATCGTTGAGTACTCCTTTTTCTGAGAAGGTAGAACCATTTCCCCCAAGACAGGAGCCATTTAGCAACCTTTATTATATGAGAGAATAGCAGGTGTGGGTTGTTGACTCCGTAGCTGTTGAATGGAACTAATGCGGAACAAATGCCGCTGTGATGAAATTCATTTTTCTTTTCCCTCTCTAAAAAGCACATTTGACATGTCCAGGTCTGGTAATGATCCTCTGCGTGTGGTTTTTTTTATCAAAAGCAACCTTGGAACGTGTGTGAAGGTGAGGCGCGTTCGCGCTGTTGGCATTGATCACGCTGGAGAGATTTCTCTGCTGCAGGATTGAGATGATTGAGTTTTGTCATAAAAGCTGATGGCTGGTCTCCCAGCATGGGAGTTTCAGCGCTGCGTCCGGTGGGAATTTAGAACTCAAACAAGCTCTTACTTTGGAAGTGATTTCCAAGGAAACGTCTGAAGACCACACACAAGGTTTCTCGGCTCTCGGATTTCACCGAATCGTTACGCAAGCTGTGTTCAAATCATTTTTATTATGACTCATGCTGGTTGAATGTTTGAGTCACACAGAGCAGCTAATTAACACAAAATCAGACGTTATGAGCGCCGTTAGTCCGCAGGGTCAAAGTACACGTTCCTGTGGTTTCTGTCACCAGGTCCAGAGACTGAGCTGTAGATATACAGTGCTTGCCCTTCACCTCTCCACTGGCATCAGGGAAAAACACGATGTTGTGTTTCTCGTAACTTTTCCATATATATAGTAATGTTCACCACTACACTGTTGGTTAAAAATGAAGGTTCTGTGCAGGAACGTTTTTTGTTCTTCAAGGTCCAAACAGTGTAGATGTTCCCTCAGAGGTTCTACAGTGGTTCTAAGGTCTTATTGTGGAGCTTAAATCAGTTCCTCCAGGTAAAAAGTTGGTATTTGTTCCTTTTCAGAACCGAATGATTTAAAACAGAGCAGTAGAGTAAAAGCCTGGAGGCGAGGCGGGGTGTGTGGAGTCAGTCCAGCTTAGAACAGATCATTTCAGTGGATTATGGTTCAGTTATGCTCCCTGACTGAAGGTACTGAGACGGAGCCGTGAGGAAACCACCCCAGAGACAAGAGGGGAACTGACTCTGTGATTTTTGGCGACTTTTTCCTTTCACTCCACTACATTTCAGAGTCTAATATCCGACTTTTTCCTCCTACATTTTGAGAAATCTGTCGTTCCTTTTGGTTTCTGTGTGTATAAAAACGTCACATGTCAAAACGAAAGAAGCGCAAAGCCAGAGCACCAATCAGGGCCCAGCGGTCACTTTGTTTAGAGCTGGTTTTGACCTGTCGGTCATCCCGACCCAGTGCAGCACGCGGTTCAACGTCAGCGCAGCAGCGTAAAACTTTGGGAGAGTCTGTTCAACATAAATGATGAACTAACCTAACTTTGTGTAAATAGAGCTCAATATAGAAATATGTCCACATATGCAGTCGAGACTGACGCGGCTTTTTTCTGAATTTCTACAAACACCATTTCATTTTATAGTAAATGAGTTTGGGCTGGTTTATGTTTATGAACAGACGCCTACAGATCAACATAGTAAAGGAGCTCATCTGTGATCCTGAGTTTAAAGCCAGTTTTTATTCAACTTAAACTTGGAACTAAGTTGTAAATAAATCTGAAACTGAAACTTTGCTTGTGTGTAAAAAGTGATTTCAGAGCCACTCGGTTCTCCCTGATGGAAACTGTTTACCTTCAGTGTTTTGTGCTTCTGATCATTTTAATAGACGTCAGCGTCACTAATTAATGACGTTCTATTAAAAGACTGGTTTACCAAGAGAGACGCTGGAGGACTTTCACCTGAAATGAGTTCATGAAGCCAGTCTGGTTATAAAAATGATAACAGGACATCAGAGCCAGAATTCCTCTTTTAGTACTTTTACTTTATACTGAAGTACATTTGAAGGGAAAATACAGATATTCTGGATTTTCTAAGTGTAAATAAGTGAAGACGTCCTCTACAGAGAACACGCCTCACGTTTTAGTACACAATTACTGTTTGATTGCTGAATTTACCACAATGGGGAACATAAAACACTACGGTCTGTGTAAATGTTATGGCATATTTTATATATTATATTTGATGTTTTTTTCTAATATTCCAAACTCAGTAAACAGAAATTGTGCATGAAAAATAGCAGAAACGTTCCATATTTAAGTGTGTGCTCCGTAGAGGATGTGTCGACTCAGAAAATCGAGGGTATGTTTAAATAGACGGAGTGTTTATACTTTTTGTACAGTTCATTTAGATTTTCCCCGTTCCTGATATGCGTGTCAGTGGCCATAGTGCTCTTCAGCTTTGCAGGTTTGATGTCCTCTGCTGTGTGTTTTGCTTTGAGATATAGGAAACTCTACATAGACTGACATTTGAATGTTTCATCCTGACAAATGGGCCGCCGTTCCGCAGTTTTGAGCGTTCTGGCATTTGGAGAGGCAGCTTACTCCTCGGAGAAATACGAGGAGCTCCGGCGTCGTTACCTATAGATAAAGTTTCCACTGCTGCAGCGAGATCTTTCGTGAGAGCGATGATGATGATTAACTCCGACTTTAAACTTATGATGTAGTATAAATAACTGCTGCGCTGTCACGGCTCATCCCAACACGATCGGCCTTCCTGCTGCAAATTAAGTCAAGTCATTATAACGAGGGAGGACACTGCCAGGAAGAGAGAGCCTGAGTTAGGAAGCAGGTACAGAACCAGGTGACGAAACCACGTCGGGAGTCGTTTGCGGCTCTTGCGGGAGATGTTTTCTTTCTGTCATCAAATATTACCCTGGCAGCGAGTGGAGACATGGATGCAGCTAAATTGGTTCCCCTGTGATTAGATATGGCGCGTGGCTCCGTATGGTAATTAAGATGGTGTGACACAGCCTAGGGCCACCTCAGGGCCCCTCACTGCAGCCCGAGCTCCAAGCTGCAGGATGTCAACCTCAGTGTGTCATGGAGTTGATGGTAGTTGGTGATACGTGAGGCTTTCTTCTCACAAATGCATCCTTATGCTTGTACTTGGTGACCCATCTAGGTTTGTCAGCCAGCATCTCCTAAAAGTCTTCTTGCATTCATTTCCTCATAATAGCACTTATTAGCACTGATATAGGAAAGTTATGAGACCCAGTGAGGACTTTAGATTTGATTTTGGCTTATTTGGGTTTCAAAATGCACTTAAACTCTGGTACCTTTACTGTAAACTTTCTCAACTTTACTGTAAACTTTCTCAACTTTGGTCTTTCTGTTGACACCATGCTGTCTGGTGCAGCCAAGAGGAGGACGGGTTCCCCTTTTGAGTCTCGGTTCCTCTCAGTGGTTCTTCCTCATGCTCTTAAGATGTTTCTCCTTTTGAGTCTCGGTTCCTCTCAGTGGTTCTTCCTCATGCTCTTAGGACATTTTTCCTTCTGATTTTTGGTTCCTCTAGGTGGTTCTATATTCTTCGGCAGTTTCTCCTTCTGATTCTTGGTTCTTCTCAGTGGTTCTTCCTCATGCTCTTAGGAAGTTTCTCCTTTTGAGTCTTGGTTGATATCAGTGGTTCTTCTTCATGCTCCAAAGAGGTTCTCCTTCTGAGTCTTGATTACTCTCAGTGGTTCTTAATCATGCTCTTAGGGAGCTTCTCCTTTTGATACTTGGTTCCTCCAAGTGGTTCTTCATCATGCTATTAGGGAGCTTCTCCTTTTGATACTTGGTTTCCTCCAAGTGGTTCTTCCTCATGCTCTTAGGAATGTTCTCCTTTTTAGCCTTCATTCTTCTCAGTGGTTCTTCCACATGATCTCAGGGCGTTTCTCCTTTTGAGCCCCTGTTCCTCTCAGTGATTCCTCCTTATGTTCATAGGGAGTTTGTCCTTGATTCCTCTCAGTGGTTCTTCATCATGCTTTTCATCATAACATTTTCTGAAGGAACATCAATAACCTTTGACATATGGATGACACAATATCTGAAGGCACCGATGAGGAAAGTTAAAGAACAAACTGAAACGATAGGCTGGTGGATGGATGGATTGATGGATGGATGGATGGATGGATGGATGGATGGATGGATGGATGGATGGATGGATGGATGGATGGATGGATGGAACCTTTATTGACCTGAAGTTGCCATGTTACATTAACAACACATGTTATTGCCCATAAATGTACATAAATTAGGCAAATAAATAAATAAACATGGGTTAAACTGAGAGAGTAGGAATAAAAGCATGTCTATTTGCATAAATTTACACAGTTTATAAGACAGAGTTGTTGTATTTACATGATTTACATGAGCAGGTATTGCACCAAGTGCTCTGAGGTAGTTACAACAATGAGTATAACAGAAGATCAGCAGTATCTACAGCCTAATAAAAACCTCCATAAGCAGCCAAAATAACGACAAAACAATCCTTTTTTTCTGAATTTCATTGGTTTCGCTCTTAAAAACTCAAGTCTGATCATTAAACATCTGAGTGTGCACAGCTGCAGACGGCGAGGCGCCAGGCTGATCAGGAACGACTAAACGCTCCACTGTCTCCGAGTCAAGGGATCAGACCTGAAATAAACATATTTGGATTTTTTAAATGTCAGAATATTGAAGCCGTTCTACTCCGCCGGCTGTGTCTTCATGAAAGCAGTAAATATTGAAGATCCCATCTCACTCACTGCCTCACATCTTTATCAGGGATCTCTGAGGGATTTCACAAAGAGCTCCGCGCTCATTCAGACTGGAAGACCCCGAAATATAAATCACTGGAACTGGATTAAATATTCTACTAGCATTAGCAGCAGACAGGCGGAGGTTCGTATTTTGTTTTACAAACAGGAGCCTTTATTACAGCGCTCGTCTGCCGGCCCTGAGGAGAATACCGACTCCCCGCAGAATAAACCGGAAAGCTAAATGAGTGACATGGGAAGTTGCATCTAAATGAGCTCGGAGGGAAGAGAGAGAAGGAGAGATAAAGAGAGGGTGAGACAAAGAGGAAGATGGAGAGAATAATGGAGGTAACTGCTGTAATGCTAATCAGATGAGGCACCTGGAGGTGCCTTTCAGGGCTTTTCCCGTCAGAGGGGATTGATTTGTGTTCCTTCCGTAACAGGCCTGAAATGCCGATAATGATCCCGTCTAATACACATCACTCTGTCACATGCAGGACAAAGACAGCTCTGCTTTTGATCTCAATTAGTGTAAATACTCTGGCCTTGAAGGAGAGACACAGCTCACCTGTTTACCCCTGCCAGCAGATGTTTACCTGTGCTGCTGTTTACCTGTGTTGCCGTTTACCTGTCGTGCTGTGTACCTGTGCTGTCATTACTTGTGCAGGTGTTTGGTTTTTCTCTTTGCGTATGCTGGTACCTACCTATCCTGGTATTCACCTGTGCTGGTACCTACCTATCCTGGTATTCACCTGTGCTGGTACCTACCTATCCTGGTATTCACCTGTGCTGGTACCTACCTATCCTGGTATTCACCTGTGCTGGTACCTACCTATCCTGGTATTCACCTGTGCTGGTACCTACCTATCCTGGTATTCACCTGTGCTGGTACCTACCTATCCTGGTATTCACCTGTGCTGGTATTTAGCGTTCTATCTGTGTTGGTGTTTACCTAAGCTGGTTTTTCTTTACCTGTGCTATGGTCCTGTGCCTGTGTTGATCTGTGCTGATGTGTGGATTCGAGCTGTAGTGATGACAATCCTCCTTAATGGAGGACTGAGGGTTGGAATAAGGGCCGGAACGTGTCACATGAAAGAGAGAGAGCCATCCGAGTTCAACGCTTTTAATGTTCTCAGAGCAGAGCTTCTCTTCATCTCTCTCTCTCTCTCTCTCTCTCTCTCTCTCTCTCTCTCTATATTTTTTTTCTCTCTAACTCCCCATTTGTCTTCCCACCTCCTTCTTTCATTTCTCTCAGTATTCTCTTTCTTTGTATTTCATTCTTTTGACTCTGTCTCTCTCCCCTGCTTCTCTTTCACACTATCCCTATATCCCTCTATTTCTTTATCTTTCTTTCTGTATCTGTCTCCACCCATCTCCTCTCTGCCCTCCATATATCCCTTTCTTCCTTGCTTCTTTTTTCTCTTCTATATTTCAATCTTTATTTATTTCTCTCTCTCTCTCTCTCTCTCTCTCTCTCTCTCTCTCTCTCTCTCTCTCTCTCTCTCTCTCGTGCTCTCTCTCTCTCATGCTCTCTCTCTCTCTCTCTCTCTCTCCCCCTCTCTCTCTCTTGTGCTCTCTCTCTCTCTCTCTCTCTTACTCTCTCTTGCGCTCTCTCTAGCGCTCTCTCGCGCTCTTGCCCTCTCTCTTTCTCTCACACTCTCTCGTGCTCTCTTTCTCTCATGCTCTCTCTGTCTCTCTCCCCCTCTCTCTCTCTTGTGCTCTCTCTCTCTCTCTCTCTCACCCTCTCTCTCTCTCTTGTGCTCTCTCTCTCTCTCTCTCTTACTCTCTCTCTCTTGCGCTCTCTCTAGCGCTCTCTCGCGCTCTTGCCCTCTCTCTTTCTCTCGCACTCTCTCTCGTGCTCTCTTTCTCTCGTGCTCTCTCTCTCTCCCCCTCTCTCTCTCTTTCCTCTGCTTCTTGCTATTCTCTCTCTCTCGCTCTTGCCCTCTCTCTTGCTCTCGTCCTCTCTCTTGCTCTCGTCCTCTCTTTCTCTCGTGCTCTCTCTTTCTCTCGTGCTCTCTCTTTCTCTCGTCCTCTCTCTCTCTCCTCTGCTTCTTGCTATTCTCTCTCTCTCTCTCTCTCTCTCTCTCTCTCTCTCTTGCTCTTGCCCTCTCTCTCGCTCTTGCCCTCTCTCTCGCTCTTGCGCTCTCTCTTTCTCTTGCCCTCTCTCTCGCTCTTGCGCTCTCTCTTTCTCTCATGCTCTCTCTTGCTCTCGCGCTCTCTCTCTCTCCCTCTCTGGGTCTTCCTAAGGACTTTGTCCCTCTCAGATTCTCTCATTAGCTCCCAATTAGCTCAGCTGCATGTGTTGGATGTTCTCGTGTGTTTTTCCTGCTGGGGATCTGAGCTTTTCTGGGTCTAACTGGGGGCTCCTGAACTTTTCGTTTGACCACCAGGGACACAGAGGAGATCAAAAAGCTCCATCAGAGATTACTTTCTATTTTTACTTCCTCTGTGGCAGAACCCTGCGTACCCAGCGCTAGGGACGGCCCTGGATGTTGCAGTGTGCCCCCATCTGAACTCATTGGTGCTCGTTTAGTCGCCTGTTAACAATTAAAAGCAGAACAGGATTTCTTTCTGCAGGACAGGGGCAACACTGTACATCTTTTACAGCACTGCACGTTCTACTAGCCTGAAACATCTGCTTTCACTGTGTCTCTATTGACCGGCATAAACTTGCAGATGGGTAAAATCACTATATGCACTATATTTCCAAAAGTTTTCACTCCCCCATCCAAATCATTGAATTCAGGTGTTCCAGTCTCTTCCGTGGCCACAGGTGTATAAAGCCGAGCCCCTAGGCCTGCAGACTGCTTCTACAGACATTAGTGAAAGAATGGGTCGCTCTCAGGAGCTCAGTGAATTCCAGCGTGGTACCGTGATCGGACGCCACCTGTGCAGCAAGTCCAGTCGTGAAATTTCCTCACTACTAAATATTCCACAGTCAACTGTCAGTGGGATTATAACAAAGTGGAAGCGATTGGGAACGACAGCAACTCAGCCACGAAGTGGTCGGCCACGTAAAATGACAGAGTGGTCAGCGGATGCTGAGGGGCATAGAGCACAGAGGTCACTGACTTTCTGCAGAGCCAATCACTACAGACCTCCAAACTTCATGTGGCCTTCAGATCAGCTCAAGAACAGCGTAGAGAGCTTCATGGAATGGGTTTCCATGGCCGAGCAGCTGCATCCAAGCCTTACATCACCAAGCGCAATGCAAAGTGTGGAATGCAGTGGAGTAAAGCGCCACCACTGGACTCTAGAGCAGTGGAGACGAGTTCTCTGGAGTGACCAATCACGCTTCTCCGTCTGGGAATCCGATGGACGAGTCTGGGTTTGGCGGTTGCCAGGAGACGGTACTTGTCTGACTGCATTGTGCCGAGTGTAAAGTTTGGTGGAGGGGGGATCATGGTGTGGGGTTGTTTTTCAGGAGTTGGGCTCGGCCCCTTAGTTCCAGTGAAAGGAACTCTTAAAGCTTCAGCACCAAGAGATTCTGGACAATTTCCTGCTCCAACTTTGTGGGAACAGTTTGGGGACGGTCCCTTCCTGTTCCAACATGACTGCACACCAGTGCACAAAGCAGGTCCATAAAGACACGGATGAGCCAGTTTGGTGTGGAAGAACTTGACTGGCCTGCATAGAGCCCTGATCTCAACCCCATAGAACACCTTTGGGATGAATTCAAGTGGAGACTAAAACAAATGACCCTAAAATTACTTTGGGAAAAGTTGGTTACACTGACTTACATCAAAAACAGACTTAGTTTTTTTCTTCCTCCTGTAAAATTACCATTTTGGAGACACGAGATTTGTTCCGACTGCAGTGATATATTTATACGTTTTCCTGATTCAGAGATTGAGATGTAATTTGATTGTGAATTGAAATGTGATTCCAGGAGGTTTAAAGCAAAATGGTTTGCTGTAGAGAAACTTACAGACGTCTTTACAGTGGTGGTGATGGGAACCAGGCGTCGCCATGACTACAACACAGATATAGACACTTTATTTACCATCCAGAACCACCAGAGAACCTACACGAGTCGTCTGAGCTTGTATGGAATGTTGATGATGGAAAACAGTGGAAAATCTGAAGAAAATATGCTTTCTTTGGGGGACTATTTTGCATCACAGCACATCCTTGTTCAAATGTATGGATTAACAAGATGTTTTAAAGCCAAAACTTCAGCACAAAACTCTCATAAAACAGCGTCTCAGTCATCAGGCAGTGAATTCAGAACCAGTTCATGTAGGAACTTTCTGTGAGGAGCTTTTAGAGGGGGACGTCTGGTTCCCATCACCACCACTGTGAACTGTAGTAAGTTTGTTGTGCTGGTGTGAGTGGATCAGACACAGCAGTGCTGCTGGAGTTTTTAAACACCTCTGTGTTGCTGCTGGATGACCAACATGAACTGTGCAGCAGCAGATGAGCTGCCGTCTCTATTCCATTATTCGCATCTGCAAGACGTTTTGAATCTCACAGCTCTAGAAGAGGTTTGGAGAAACAGAGCTATTTAGAACGTGAGAAAAATAAATCAAATCATCGCTACATGTTTTAGCAAATACTAAATTCACCGAAGCTCGAAAGCCTGGAGTCGTCTCACCTTTACATAGCAACACACCGCACATTGGGGCGTGAAGTTTTAGAGCATTTTCTTTAGACGGTTATAAATTTCACAGAAAACTGCATTTTCTCATGTTCTTACCAGATGTTGTAACAGATGTTGATGTATGTAAGTGTTGAGTCTACAGTTCAGTCCATACAGGGAAACTAAGCTGGGGAAACAGCCCCGTTTGAGTTCATCGTGGCTGTGATGTCACAATTAGTGTATTTTTGAAAGAGCAGTATTTTAGCCCCGCCCATTCAGCCTACAGCTATTGAGCCCCGCCCATTCAGCATACAGCTATTGAGCCCCGCCCATTCAGCATACAGCTATTGTGCCCCGCCCATTCAGCATACAGCTATTGAGCCCTGCCAATTCAGCATACAGCTATTGAGCCCCGCCCATTCAGCATACAGCTATTGAGCCCCGCCCATTCAGCATACAGCTATTGAGCCCCGCCCATTCAGCATACAGCTATTGAGCCCCGCCAATTCAGCCTGAAGGTTTTGCTCCAACCATTCAGCCTGAAGCAGTTTTGCTCCACCCATTCAGCCTGAAGCAGTTTTGCTCCATCAATTCAGCCTGAAGCAGTTTTGCTCCACCCATTCAGCCTGAAGCAGTTTAGCTCCACTCATTCAGCCTACAGCAGTTTTGCTCCACCCATTCAGCCTGAAGCAGTTTTGCTCCATCAATTCAGCCTGTAGCAGTTTTGCTCCACCCATTCAGCCTTCAGCAGCTAGCTCCACCCATTCAGCCTACAGCAGTTTAGCTCCACCCATTCAGCCTTCAGCAGTTTTGCTCCACCCATTATGCCTTCAGCAGTTTAGCTCCACCCATACAGCCACAAAGCAGTTTAGCCCCACCCATACAGCCACGAAGCAGTTTTGCCACGCCCACTCAGCCTATAATGTTTTAACTCGTCCATTCCCATTTAAGTCATATGGAGTGATGTTCCTGGAGATGCTCTACAAAGTTACTGGAGTGAAAAATTTAGGGAAAACGTTCCTGGTTGTCAGGAAGCAAATGGATCATTGCAGCCAGCAGGATACAAACATCCAAAAGGAGCAGCTGAAGTTTATTTCTTTCCTCACGACCTTAAAGATGTTTTACTGTTTGTTTAACATTTCATTCCAAACGTCTTTTTGAATGAGAGGAAATACGAGTGAGTCAGTTTTAAACCAGTTACGCATCAGTCTTAGAAACAGCCACAAAAACAGCCTGTTTAGTTTTAAAAACGAGCAGGAGTTCAAGACAGTAATGCATTATATATGTGCTTCATACATAAAGCCACATAAATGTTCCAGATTGTGGACGAATGAATGAGTAATATTATCAGTGACCCTAAACTTGTGAAGGGTGGTGTAGATGTAGATGCAAAGGCATTTTAATAAGGGATGTTAAAAAGCTCTTAAACATTCACTGAGTGTTAGCTGAGTCACGGTTTACATCACTGGAGACCCAAAAGACCCACAGGAATACAAAAGACCTTGACTGTCAGCCATTGCTGACTGCAAATGAGTCTATTGTCCGCCTAAACTGACCACTGTATTCCCACAGTGGCCAGGCGAGCAACAGGGAAAAACTGTTAAAATAACACAAATCGGATATTTAAATAGAGCTGTGAATGGATCCAAAGAAGAATAATTCATGAATTATTTCAGTCCTACATGACATATTTCATTATATCTTATGCACTGTAATAGTAAATATTAATCTGAGAAAATCTCAGTAAAAAACCTGAATAAACACTCATGTACATTAGAATAGGAGATATTAGTCTATACACAACCTCAATAAACACTCCTATACACTAGAATAGGAGATATTAGTCCATAAACAACCTCAATAAACACTCCTATGCACTAGAATAGGAGATATTAGTCCATAAACAACCTCAATGAACACTCCTATATACTAGAATAGGAGATATTAGTCCATAAACAACCTCAATGAACACTCCTATATACTAGAATAGGAGATATTAGTCCATAAACAACCTCAATAAACACTCCTATACATTAGAATAGGAGATATTAGTCCATAAACAACCTCAATAAACACTCCTATATGCTAGAATAGGAGATATTAGTCCATAAACAACCATAATAAACACTCCTATACATTAGAATAGGAGATATTAGTCCATAAACAACCTCAATAAACACTCCTATACGCTAGAATAGGAGATATTAGTCCATAAACAACCTCAATAAACACTCCTGTACACAAGAATAGGAGATATTAGTCCATAAACAACCTCAATAAACACTCCTATACACTCGAATAGGAGATATTAGTCCCTAAACAACCTCTATAAACACTCCTATACACTAGAATAGGATATATTAGTCCATAGACAACCTCAATAAACACTCCTATACACTAGAATAGGAGATATTAGTCCCTAAACAACCTCAATAAACACTCCTATACGCTAGAATAGGAGATATTAGTCCATAAACAACCTCAATAAACACTCCTATACGCTAGAATAGGAGATATTAGTCCATAAACAACCTCAATAAACACTCCTATACGCTAGAATAGGAGATATTAGTCCATAAACAACCTCAATAAACACTCCTATACGCTAGAATAGGAGATATTAGTCCATAAACAACCTCAATAAACACTCCTATACACTAGAATAGGAGATATTAGTCCATAAACAACCTCAATAAACACTCATATACCCTAGAATAGGAGATATTAGTCCATAAACAACCTCAATAAACACTCCTATACGCTAGAATAGGAGATATTAGTCCATAAACAACCTTAATAAACACTCCTATACGCTAGAATAGGAGATATTAGTCCATAAACAACCTCAATAAACACTCCTATACGCTAGAATAGGAGATATTAGTCCATAAACAACCTCAATAAACACTCCTATACACTAGAATAGGAGATATTAGTCCCTAAACAACCTGAATAAACACTCCTATACACTAGAATAGGAGATATTAGTCCATAAACAACCCTAATAAACACTCCTCTACACTAGAATAGGAGATATTAGTCCATAAACAACCTCAATAAACACTCCTATACACTAGAATAGGAGATATTAGTCCATAAACAACCTCAATAAACACTCCTATACACTAGAATAGGAGATATTAGTCCATAAACAACCTCAATAAACACTCCTATATGCTAGAATAGGAGATATTAGTCCATAAACAACCATAATAAACACTCCTATACATTAGAATAGGAGATATTAGTCCATAAACAACCTCAATAAACACTCCTATACGCTAGAATAGGAGATATTAGTCCATAAACAACCTCAATAAACACTCCTGTACACAAGAATAGGAGATATTAGTCCATAAACAACCTCAATAAACACTCCTATACGCTAGAATAGGAGATATTAGTCCATAAACAACCTCAATAAACACTCCTATACGCTAGAATAGGAGATATTAGTCCATAAACAACCTCAATAAACACTCCTATACGCTAGAATAGGAGATATTAGTCCATAAACAACCTCAATAAACACTCCTATACGCTAGAATAGGAGATATTAGTCCATAAACAACCTCAATAAACACTCATATACCCTAGAATAGGAGATATTAGTCCATAAACAACCTCAATAAACACTCCTATACGCTAGAATAGGAGATATTAGTCCATAAACAACCTTAATAAACACTCCTATACGCTAGAATAGGAAATATTAGTCCATAAACAACCTCAATAAACACTCCTATACGCTAGAATAGGAGATATTAGTCCATAAACAACCCCAATAAACACTCCTATACGCTAGAATAGGAGATATTAGTCCATTAACAACCTCAATAAACACTCCTATACACTAGAATAGGAGATATTAGTCCATTAACAACCCTAATAAACACTCCTCTACACTAGAATAGGAGATATTAGTCCATAAACAACCTCAATAAACACTCCTATACACTAGAATAGGAGATATTAGTCCATTAACAACCTCAATAAACACTCCTATACACTAGAATAGGAGATATTAGTCCATTAACAACCTCAATAAACACTCCTATACACTAGAATAGGAGATATTAGTCCATGAACAACCTCAATAAACACTCCTATACACTAGAATAGGAGATATTAGTCCATAAACAACCTCAATAAACACTCCTGTACACTAGAATAGGAGATATTAGTCCATAAACAACCTCAATAAACACTCCTATACACTAGAATAGGAGATATTAGTCCATTAACAACCTCAATAAACACTCCTATACACTAGAATAGGAGATATTAGTCCATAAACAACCTCAATAAACACTCCTATACACTAGAATAGGAGATATTAGTCCATTAACAACCCCAATAAACACTCCTATATGCTAGAATAGGAGATATTAGTCCCTAAACAACCTCTATAAACACTCC